>NC_056574.1:10361433-10401539 GCF_018340385.1 Cyprinus carpio | reverse complement strand
TTGTATTTTTGACTAGTGTATTTAGCACAGGTGTATTTAGACTAATTAACAAAATGATCTCAAATGTCACAATAACTTCTGCTTTAATGGTCTCTCATCACTTCAGATTACATGATGCATAAATCAAGATCACAACACTGTCCTACTGAGCTCCTCTCTATAAAAACAGACAAACAACTGCTGCTATGATGGACATTATACTCACATACACAGCATGTTCTATAGTTTCTGTAACACCGCAATCACCATTTCCAAGCTTAAACACAACTGACAGAGTTACACTTTTATCCTGTATGTCCCAATCATAATTTACTGTAGACATCTCAACATTTGCCCTCTGTGTCCCTCCACTATATTGCTCCCTCACCACCACAGACTGCACAAACTACAAGACTAAGGATACATTTCTAAATTCTTAAATCCATAATAATAATAATGATAATAATAATAATATTTTTTGTACCAGCATTTACCAGCCTAAAACATTAAAACTGTTTAAGCCATATGACAAAGATGTGAAAGATTATGTATTTATAACCCAGAATGAATTATTATTATACCGTTTCTTAAAATAAATACTATAATAACATTAATTAAAAAAAAAAACACATAAACACAAATTCAACAAACACAAAAATAAACACACACTCATAAATGTCTAATAATTGTCATTGGGTCATAATCTTACAGTTGAAACCCCACTGAATTAAAGCTGATAATAATGTTTTCCTGTTATACACATACCTTTAGTAGGAGATGCTGCAGTAGATCAGGCAGAAGAACAGGAGTGCAGATCCAGACGCAGAAATACAGAGAATCAGCATCATTATGTTGTGAAAACTGAGAAACCTGTCAAACAACAAAACAGTTACTGAACAAAGAGGAACAGTATTGTGTATAGTACTGTTCCCAGTATATATCCTTCAAATACCATTTCTACTGATGTTGTGATGTTTTGTCAAATGTTCACATCATGAGAATGAATGTGAATCCCAGGAAATGATAGCATCGTTATATGATCTATTTAATAAACCTGAAGAATAACCTTGCTGTTTCTTTACATTTTGCTCCAGGCAATAACATGTCACTGCTCTTTTGTAACTTTTCAACTGAATGTCTAATCAATAATGAAAACTCTTGATATCCTGGATCAATAATTATTGTGTTAACGATTTCTCTCAGTTTTTCATGCAATTATGGAAATAAATAAAAGGAAAAGAAATTATTCAAATAGAGGCTTTTTAAATTAATTTTATTAGAGGTTGTATGGTACTTTTACTGGTCAAGATGCTTTGGAACAATATGTACTGTGAAATGTACTTTACTAATAAACTAAAACAGAAAATTATAATTGCGGGGTCATTCCATGTGAACTCAACCAGAGGTTCCCAGGTTGGGAAGCTTCTGGTAAAAATTTATACCAGGGGTCCTCAACTCTGGACCTCGAGGTTGTAAGAATCCACCCAGCAGCACAAAAAAGTGGAATCCAGTGGCCTGGTCGAAGGTTTAATGTGTATTTGGTCTTTTAACTTGTGCTTCTGAATTTATCAGGATTTAGTTTGAATTTTAGTCTAGCTCCATGTTCAATCTGACTCCAGTTTCATGTGACCATTAAATTTGGGCAATATTTCTATCAAAAGCTGATCACAGATATTGCCCACATAGCAAATGTCTTCTGGCCCAGATCTGGGCCAAACAATCACTTTTCCCGCGGTCCAAGTGCCGCAAAGAATGACGGCCCTGAAGTGGCCCAGAACTGGATTACAGACAAGGGCCACACATGGGCCATAACCGGGCCGAATCTCAGCCAGTTAATCACCCTGAACTGTCCCTGAACTGGGCCAAAACAGGTTTTATTATTGGTGCCAATTCTCAGCCTTAAGTAAACCAGAATCTCCAAATCTGAGCCACACCTGAGCCTTATATAAACCCAGACCCAACCCAGACAGCAGCAAGCAGTTTGTTGGATTTCATGCGGGCCAGATGTGGGCCGGATCTGGACCAACACTATATTGCTGTCTGGGAATACAGAATCTTAATATTTCAGATTATTGCCTTGTATATTACTATAATCACAATTATTCATTTTGTGACATGCTTTGGTAAACCAGACAGCAACACAGTGTTGGCCCAGATCCGGCCCACATCTGTACATTAATGTACACACAAAACTATGCCAATAAAGTACATTAAACTGAATAGAAAATCAGACTTAAAACTCACACATCATGTAACTGTGCAATTAAAAAAATAAATTAATAAAAACCTTTCTATTTATTTTTATAAAGAACAAATCAAACCAATAAGAGTGAGGTATATAAGAAATGCATTCTATAAGAGAAACGTAACAGATAGACACATGTAACTTAATCATAATTAATTTATTACAGGTGTGTCAAAGAGCAGTACCACAGTAGTCCAAATGACGATACATTGCAGTTGTAGTCCTCTCTGGCAGAATATAATAGTAGTGCGAGGAGCAGGGAACAATCTAAATTGTTAAACGCTGAAAATACTATCCCGATCCACTCTCCATTCTCATTCAAAACACGCATCACCAGAAACACGGCATGTCGCAATCTATGAAGAAACCAGCGAGAGCCAATGAGCATTTGATATCGCTGTCATAAAACTTGTTGTAAAACTTCTTAACTGCAAATTTTTTAATTGTTACTATAGCTACAGAGAAAGGAGATACATATTGCCGATGAATGGTTTGAATTTGGCTCTGTTCCTCACACCAAGCATGGATACAGAGGATTTAAATAAAAAATAAAATACTTTCATGATCATTTTATTTAATGCTTGTGCATGACAGCATACTAATAATAATGATGTTGCCTCATGGTAAACCAAATAATTATTACATGATAGTTAAATGATCTCTCTCTCACTCTCTCTCTCTCTCTCTCTCTCTCTCTCTCTTTCTCATGTAAGGATTTCTAAGATTATTTGTACCAAGAATAATAATATAAGATTTTTATAAAATTTTTAATTAAGTGCAGTTTAATGCACTTGACTAATTTGCTTAATTTTGAAATGATGTTTTTCATTCTGTTTTTGGACTTGCCATTTCAAAGACTACATATTTACAATACTACACTTCGTTAAAAATGTATGTGATCATTTAAACCATTATCATGCATCTTGTTTATCATTGGGTCACATAATATGCTGCCAGATCATAGCCCTGATTTGGGCCACATATCACCTGACTGATCTGGGCCACACTCCTCCCACCAACAATCGGCCCTCATATTGTTTGCCGGATCCCCCGCCCTGCCGTCATTGGCACACATGGCCCAGCTTCTGGCTGAAAGGGTACATGCCATTGCCGACAGGAGGCCAGCAGTGCCAGCTTGAGGCCACATTTGGGCCAAGTCCGTTTTGCTATGTGGGTGATTGTTTATTAATTTAGATATTTGAATATTCTGGAAATCCCATACTTTCAATTATTCGTTCATTAGGGACCAGGCATCGCACAGGAATTGCACTCAGCCGAATAGTGAAACCCACAGACACAAACTTGTCAGTTCTAAACTTACTCAGAGGATGCAGCGTGGTTATAATATCTTTAAGTGAGCTACACCCTGCACGCTCATAACAAAAAGTATATTTTTCTGTATAACCACAGAGCTACACCATGTTAAGGTCAGTGAAAGTCAGAAATCTGAAGCACCTAATAGTGTTAACCCTATGGTTCATCCACTGGTGTTGCAGTATGATCATAGTCAATTCAAAGATTGCGGAAATACCACTACACATCGATCTACTTGAAAAATGATTTCAGAAGAGATCAGAATAAATCAAATATAAAAATGTATTATCAGTCAGGTAAATATGTATTATGTCAATTTACATAGTCAATTCAAAGATATACAACCCGTTTCCAAAAAAGTTGGGACTCTGTACAAATTGTTAGCAAAAAAAGAACGGAAAAATTAAAAGTACATATAAGGAACATTTTATTCACAATAGAATATACAGGTCCTTCTCAAAAAATTAGCATATTGTGAAAAAAAGTTCATTATTTTCCATAATGTAATGATAAAAATTAAACTTTCATATATTTTAGATTCATTGCACACCAATTGAAATATTTCAGGTCTTTTTATTGTTTTAATACTGATGATTTTGGCATACAGCTCATGAAAACCCAAAATTCCTATCTCAAAAAATTAGCATATTTCATCCGACCAATAAAAGAAAAGTGTTTTTTAATACAAAAAAAAAGTCAACCTTCAAATAATTATGTTCAGTTATGCACTCAATACTTGGTCGGGAATCCTTTTGCAGAAATGACTGCTTCAATGCGGCGTGGCATGGAGGCAATCAGCCTGTGGCACTGCTGAGGTGTTATTGAGGCCCAGGATGCTTCGATAGCGGCCTTAAACTCATCCAGAGTGTTGGGTCTTGCGTCTCTCAACTTTCTCTTCACAATATCCCACAGATTCTCTATGGGGTTCAGGTCAGGAGAGTTGGCAGGCCAATTGAGCACAGTAATACCATGGTCAGTAAACCATTTACCAGTGGTTTTGGCACTGTGAGCAGGTGCCAGGTCGTGCTGAAAAAACGAAATCTTCATCTCCATAAAGCTTTTCAGCAGATGGAAGCATGAAGTGCTCCAAAATCTCCTGATAGTTAGCTGCATTGGCCCTGCCCTTGATAAAACCACAGTGGACCAACACCAGCAGCTGACATGGCACCCCAGACCATCACTGACTGTGGGTACTTGACACTGGACTTCAGGCATTTTGGCATTTCCTTCTCCCCAGTCTTCCTCCAGACTCTGGCGCCTTGATTTCCGAATGACATGCAAAATTTGCTATCATCCGAAAAAAAGTACTTTGGACCACTGAGCAACAGTCCAGTGCTGCTTCTCTGTAGCCCAGGTCAGGCGCTTCTGCCGCTGTTTCTCTGGTTCAAAAGCACACACCTGTGCACGGTGGCTCTGGATGTTTCTACTCCAGACTCAGTCCACTGCTTCCGCAGGTCCCCCAAGGTCTGGAATCGGTCCTTCTCCACAATCTTCCTCAGGATCCGGTCACCTCTTCTCGTTGTGCAGCGTTTTTTGCCACACCCCTTTTTCCTTCCCACAGACTTCCCACTGAGGTGCCTTGATACAGCACTCTGGGAACAGCCTATTCGTTCATAAAAATTTATTTCTGTGTCTTACCCTCTCGCTTGAGGGTGTCAATGATGGCCTTCTGGACAGCAGTCAGGTCGGCAGTCTTACCCATGATTGCGGTTTTGAGTAATGAACCAGGCTGGGAGTTTTTAAAAAGCCTCAGGAATCTTTTGCAGGTGTTTAGAGTTAATTAGTTGATTCAGATGATTAGGTTAATAGCTCGTTTAGAGAACCTTTTCATGATATGCTAATTTTTTGAGATAGGAATTTTGGGTTTTTCATGAGCTGTATGCCAAAATCATCAGTATTAAAACAATAAAAGACCTGAAATATTTCAGTTGGTGTGCAATGAATCTAAAATATATGAAAGTTTAATTTTTATCATTACATTATGGAAAATAATGAACTTTTTCACAATATGCTAATTTTTTGAGAAGTGCTCAGTGAATGAATATCAAATGTTTTAAAGTGAGACATTTTGAAATGTCATGCCAAATATTGGCTCATTTTGGATTTTAATGAGAGCTACACATTCCAAAAAAGTTGGGACAGGTAGCAATAAGAGGCCGGAAAAGTTAAATGTACATATAAGGAACAGCTGGAGGAACAATTTGCTACTTATTAGGTCAATTGGCAACATGATTGGGTATAAAAAGAGCCTCTCAGAGTGGCAGTGTCTCTCAGAAGTCAAGATGGGCAGAGAATCTGTAATTCCCCCCAATGCTGCGGCGAAAAATAGTGGAGCAATATCAGAAAGGCGTTTTCTCAGATAAAAAAGTTGCAAAGAGTTTTGAAGTTATCATCATCTACAGTGCATAATATCATCCAAAGATTCAGAGAATCTGAAACAATCTCTGTGCGTAAGGGTCAAGGCTGGAAAACCATACTGGATACCCGTGATCTTAAACCCCTTAGATGGCACTGCATCACATACAGCAATGCTACTGTAATGGAAATCACAACATGGGCTCAGGAAAGACTTCCAGAAAACACTGTCGGTAAACTCAATACACTGTGCCATTCGCCGTTGCCGGCTAAAACTCTATAGGTCAAAAAAGAAACCATATCTAAACATGATCCAGAAGCGCAGGCATTTTCTCTGGGCCAAGGCTCATTTAAAAGGGACAGTGGCAAAGTGTAAAACTGTTCTGTGGTCAGACGAATCAGAATTTGAAGTTCTTTTTTGGAAAACTGGGACACCATGTCATCCATGGAAAAGAGGACAAGGACAACCCAAGTTGTTATCAGCGCTTAGTTCAGAAACCTGCATTTCTGATGGTATGGGGTTGCATGAGTGCGTGTTGCATGGGCAGATTACACATCTGGAAAGGCACCATCAGTGCTGAAAGGTATATCCAAGTTCTAGAACAACATATGCTCCCATCCAGACGTCATCTCTTTCAGGGAAGACCTTGCATTTTCCAAACATGACAATGCTAGACCACATACTGCATCAATTACAACATCATGGCTGCGTAGAAGAAGGATCCGGGTACTGAAATGGCCATCCCTGCAGTCCAGATCTTTCACCCATAGAAAACATCTGGCGCATCATAAAGAGGAAGATGCGACAAAGAAGAACTAAGACAGTTGAGCAACTAGAAGCCTGTATTAGACAAGAATGGGACAACATTCCTATTCCTAAACTTGAGGAACACTTCCCTTATATATTCAGACCAACAAAGAAATCTTCAAATCAGCTGTAAAAACATAAAAGACCTTTTTGGTTGTTAAGTTTGGTGATCAAGGATCACACCTGGCTGGAAACAGATAAACATTCCCACTGACCCCTAAAGGAGGACACACCCACTCCTCAGCACATAATATAAATACAAAAGTATCAATCTTTCTCATAATATAAATGACTACATCACTGACTACAAGCCCCCGCCACAGGCCTGTGATGATGACACATCCCTCCTGGATGCACTCAACCACTTTTATTCACGGTTTGAAATGCAGAATGACACATGTATTCTTATTTATTTCATATTTTTAACATGGGTTATATACACCTGCACAAAAACTGCCCATACCTCCCAGCGACAAGGCACTCTGTCTGTCTCCAACTGATGTAAGGAAGGATTATCTAGGATTAACCCACTAAGGCTGCGGGTCCTGACGACATACCTGATAACTTCAACACCTTGCTGAGCCAGGCAGTCGTCCCCACATCTCAAATCCACAACAATCATACCGGTACCAAATTAATCACCTGTGTCCTGTCTACACGACTATCGTCCCATAGCGCTGACTCCAATCATGATGAAGTGCTTTGAGAGGTTAGTCACGCACAACATCAAAACCAGCCTCCCCAACACACTCAATCTGCTCCATTTTTGCATACTGTCCAAACCGCTCTACAAACGATGCAATTTCCTCCACCCTCCACCTGGTCTTACCCACCTAGAAAAATAAAGACTTCTATGTTAGAATGCTGTTCATTGACTTCAGCTCAGCATTCAACACAATAATACCACAACAGCTCATTAATAATCTAAACCTGCTGGGCCTTAACAATTCCCTCTGTAATTGGATCCTGGACTATTTAACTGGAAGTCCGTGTCGGCCACAACACCTCAAGCACTACCACACTGAGCACAGGTGGCCCACAAGGCTGTGTGCCCAGCCCACTGCTCTTCACGCTGCTAACCCATAACTGCACTGCCAATTTCAGCTCCAACCACATCATCAAGTTTGCGGATAACACAACGGTGGTAGGGTCTCATCAGCAACAGCGATGAAACACACTACAGAGAGGAGGTGGCACAACTGGCTGAATGGTGTGGCACTAACAACCTGTCACTCAATGTAGAGAAGACAAAGGAGGTTGTGATGGACTTCAGAAGAAACTCAGTTGACCACCCCCCACTGACCATCGACAGCTCGACTGTGGAGATAGTCAGCAGCACTAAATTCCTGGGGGTGCACATCACAGAGGATCTCACCTGGACCACCAACACCATGTAACTTTCCCTCTGCAACTGGATTCTTGATTTCCTCACTGGTAAACCTTAAGTGGTGAAAGTAGGCTAGTTCACCTCCAACTCCATCACCCTGAACGTGGGAGCTCCACAGGGCAGTGTCCTGCTCTACTCTCTTTACACACATGACTGCGTGTCTTCCCACAGCTCCACATCTATTATCAAATTTGCTGATGATACTGTCGTTTTGGGCCTCATTTCCAACAATAATGAAGCCGCATACTTGGATGAGGTAGAGAAACTCACATCATGGTGTCAGGACAATTGTCTCTCTATGAATGTGAGCAAAACTAAGAGCTGATTGTTGATTTCAGGAAGAGACAGCAGCAGCCCTATAGTCCTCTTATGAGCAGTGGGACCCCTGTGGAGAGGGTGAGCAGCTTCAAGTACCTTGGTGTAAACATCTCCGAGGACCTGACTTGGACTTCACACATTCAAACTCAGGTTAATAAAGCATAGGCAAAGACTGTACCATCTGCATCAGCTGAGGAAATTCAGGGTCTCACCAGCAATCCTGAAAAATTTCTATACATTGACCATAGAAAGTGTATTGACTCAGTGTAGCTCCAGTGTTGTATGAGAACAGCTCCAGTCAAGACTGCAAAGCACTGCAGAGAGTTGTGTGCTTAGCTGAAAGCATCTCAGGGTCTGCTCTCCCCTCGCTGTAGGACATCTACTACCAACGCTGCAAAAGCAGAGCTGTTAAAATGATTAAGGACTCTAACCACCCTGGTAACTCTCTTTTCATTTTGCTACCATCGGGTAAGTGCTTCCATAGCCTGATCTCCTAAACTCAAGGAGCTTCTTCCCCCAGGCCATCAGGCTCCTAAACTCAAACTCAATCTCTTAACTTCTACATGACTTCACTTAATTATCAGTAAGATACTTAACATACTGTCACTGGCACTTGCACACAGCAATTTCTATATTTTTTATTTTTAGTCCTTTACTTTTTTAACCTCTATTGCTGCTATTTTAATACCCTGTACAACCTGTTTGCACATTCTCCTCTTGTACATTCCTGCTCATCTTAATATTTATTAAGTCTTCAGTATACTGTCCTGTGCATTTTATTCTTATTTTTTATCTTAGTTTTTCCATACCATATTTTTATATTTTTTTGCTTGTGTTTGTATTCTTTAATAATAGCACTGTCCATGGAGTGGACCTGACTTACATTTCACTGCTGGTCATATGCTTTCCATATAACCATGTATGTGAGAAAATAAAAATCTTGAATCTTGAATGGACGGGTCATATTTGCACAACAATTAAAAAAATTCTAGAAAGTTTCCTTTTATTAAGGGTCGTTGCCACTTTCTGTGGGGAAATTTGATCTTCAACCATTTCTTACAGGTAACAGTTCATTTGAATCACATGCAATTACTACACCCACCATGTTAAAATCCAGTTTGTGGTTATTTATCGTCCCCCAGGTCAACTGGGAAACTTCTTGGAGGAATCGGATGTGTTACTATCAAACTTTCCTGAGGGTGGTACTCCTCTGGTACTGCTTGGTGACTTAAACATCCACCTAGATAAACCCCAGGCTGCTGACTTCAACACTCTGCTCACCTCATTTGATCTCAAGCGAGTGTCTTCTACAGCGACTCACAAATCAGGCAACCAACTGGACCTCATCTACATGCGCTGTTGCTCCATGGACAACACTTTAGTTGCTCCACTGCACACCTCTGACCACTTCCTCATAATTGCTAACCTCGCACTTACTCCTGAAGCGGCACACATTCCACCGCAGGTCACCTTTTGATGGAACCTACGCTCACTCTCTCCATCTCGCCTATCCTCTATGGTTTCTTCCTCACTTCCTTCACTCTCTCAGTTTTCAGCTCTGGACACAAACAGTGCTAATGACACTCTTTGCACCCCTTTAACCTCTTGCTTGGACAACTTTTGCCCACTGTCATCCAGACCAGCACGCACCACACCCCCTGTTCTCCGTGAACATCGCTGTAATCTCAGGGCTGCAGAGAGGAAATGGCATAAATCAAGAAACTCTACCGACCTCAGTGTGTATCAGTCTCTTCTCTCTTCCTTCTCTTCAAATGTATTCACTGCTAAAACATCATACTACCACAACAAAATTAGCAACTGTTCTGACTCTCGCATACTTTTCAAACCTTTCTCTTCTCTTCTTAATCCGCCTCCACCTCCTCCTTCATCGACTCTTACAGCCGAAGACTTTGCAGTTTTTTCTTCACAAATAAGACATGAAAACCATCAGTGATCAACTCTCCACACACCGCAGACTGATGATAACTTCATAACGACTAATACACACTCTCTCTCTCCTGCTTCTCTCCACTCTCAGAGAAGGACTTTCCAAACCTATCCTGTCCAATCATCCTACTACTTGTCAACTTGATCCTATCCCCACTCACCTCCGTCAAGCGATTTCTTCTTCAGTCATACCTTCACTTACTCACATTATCAACTCCTCTCTTCACTCTGGTACATTTCCCTCGACATTTAAGCAGGCTCGGGTAAGCCCAATGCTTAGGAAACCATCTCTAAATCCAGCACTTCGAGAAAACTACAGACCGGTCCCCTTCTTCCATTCATTGCAAAGACACTTGAGCGAGTTGTGTTCAACCACCTCTCTATGTTTCTTGTACAGAACAACCTCCTGGACAGCAACCAATCTGGCTTCAAAAGCGGCCACTCAACTGAGACTGCCCCACTCTCGGTTACTGAAGCCCTGCAACTGGCAAGAGCAGCTTACAAATCCTCAGCACTCATCTTGCTGGATCTGTCAGCTGCTTATTGACACAGTTAATCACCAGATTCTACTGTCCACCCTCAGAAAGATGGACATCTCTGGAACCTCACTCCTGTGGTTTAACTCCTGCCTCTCAGATAGGTCCTTCAGGGTGTCTTGGAGGGGTGAGGTTTCTAAGTCACAACTTGATACTGGGGTTCCTAAAGTCTCAGTACTTGGACCACTTCTCTTCTCCATCTACATGACGTCATTAGGATCTTTCATTCAGAGGCATGGCTTCTCCTATCACTGCTATGCTGATGACACTCAACCTCTACTTCTCATTCCAACCAGATGATCTGACAGTAACTGCTCACATTGTAGCCTATCTGAGTGACATTTCTAGCTGGATGAATGACCATCACCTTCAGCTCAACCTTACTAAGACAGAACTGCTGGTGGTTCCAGCTAACCCATTGTTTCATCACAACTAATCTATACAGCTGGGTTCATCAACCATAACTCCTTTCCAGCCAGAAACCTAGGAGTTGTGATGGATCATCAGTTAAGCTTCACAGACCATATTGCTACAACGACCCGGTCCTGCAGATTTGCCTCATACAACATTAGGAAGATTAGACCCATCCTGTCAGAGCAAGCCACCCAACTTCTTGTCCAAGCTCTTGTTCTCTCCGGACGGGACTATTGCAATGCTCTCCTTGCGGGTCTTCCTGCATGTACTATCAAGCCTCTACAACTGATCCAGAATGCAGCAGCGAGGGTTGTCTTCAATGAGCAAAAAAAAAGCTCACGTTACTCCTCTCCTCATCAGGTTACCCTGTCTACCAGTAGCCGCTCGCATCAAATTCAAGGTACTGATGCTTGCCTACAAGATGACCACTGGCACGGCACAATATACCAAAACTCACTAGTTCAAACTTATGCGCCCTCCAGAAGCTTGCATTCTGCAAGAGAACGTTGCCTTGTGGTGCCATCCCAAAGAGGTTCAAAATCACTATCACTATCGGACCTTTTCCTGGACTGTGCCCAGCTGGTGGAATGACCCTCCCGATCTCAATTCGAACAACCGAATCTTTACTTATTTTCAAAAAACATCTAAAGACTCATCTTTTTCACCAGCACTTCACCAACTAATACTAGGACTTTCCTTTTCTTGTCCATCCTATAAAAAAAAAAAAAAAAAAAAAAAAAAAAAAACATAGCTACGGGTTCTGTGCTAGACTAACTGAGACTTGTCATGGCACTTGTATACCGTTGTTGTTCTCTCATTGATCTGATTGCTTCTATTGTTCTCATTTGTAAGTCACTTTAGATAAAAGTGTCTGCTAAATGATTAAACGTTAAATAAATGTAAATCTGAAGGCAGGCTTTGTGGCAGTGATCCATTTGTGTGGTCATTTTCAGACGCAGACCCTACATCCACTGGGGTGGGGGGCATAATAATCCTGTGGCTGGATGGGCTCCTGAGTTGAAGGGAGACACTCCAGTAAAGGACCAGCAACAAATTAATTGTTTTTGGCTGAAGATTGCCTACTAACTAATAGCTCGGGATTTAAAAGTAGATCCGTTGTGGTTGCATCAGCCTCATCTGAACTAGCTCTCGTGGTAATGTTAGCCTCATCTATTGTCCTTAACTGCAGGCTGCTGAAAGAGTTCTCTCCAGGGTCAATACAAGCTTTTTTTTAAATAATTTTTAATAGAATTTTGTTTAGACATCGCTGCTAGCTATCACATAGGCTAACTGCAAAGTACAATGCGCAAAAAACACAAACTCGCGCACGAAATGCCTCCGGCAAGATAACTGCTAATTCATAAATGTCAAATCAAATTTATCAAGCATCATCCAAAACCACATTTTATTATTTAAAGATTTGAGATTGGACAGTCATGTTTGTAATTATATCGAACACAATGAAATAACAATAATTTAATACATTTACATTTAATCATTTAGCAGACACTTTTATCCATCTCCAAATGAGGAGAACAATAGAAGCAATTTGACAAACGAGAGAGCAACAGTATACAAGTGCTGTGACAAGTCTCAGTTAGTCTAGCAAAGTACATATAGCTAGGTTATGCTTTTTTTTTTTTAATAGAATGGAATAGAATAGAGCAGAATAGAATAGAATAGGTAAGTGCTAGTATTAGATAGTCAGGTGCTGGTGAAAAAGATGTGTCTTTAGACATAAAATATTTTTATCAAAAATTTGGTGGGCCTATTCATAAAGGTGGCTACGCCCCTGATGTGATTTGATATGGCGAGGGGACTGAGCAGTAAGCTACTAACCGTTATGTGTAGAAGAAGTCGTGAACCTGCTCGTTTGGGGTGAAGAACAGTTGGAAAACAATATGTGCTTAAGTGGATACTCGTCAAGAACGTGATTCTGACATAATTTTGTGTGCATTTGGTCAAGAATATGTGAGAGAGAACTCAATTTGGTACTTGCATATGCTGTCTGACCTGTGGCTTTTTTATTGCATGCGCACAGAATCGGTCTATCACAGCGTGCGAGTACCGCACTGAAATCTCTTTCACGTGGTCTCATGCTTGATGGCTTAAAACACTTTAATGTTTAAACTGGCAAGACTTAAAACATGTGAAATTTTCTTGAGGAAGCAGCACTAGCCTGATCGTTTTGATAACTGATTAGTTAAACACTGGAGCGTCCTGTTAATGGCAGATATCGTTAAAACATATTGTATTCACAGGTGAACATAAAATATCTTACATACCATTACTGGTGAATGAGCCAGTGTAATGCAAATATGTCTGAAAGGTCTGACATGTGCCAATAGCGCGAGGATATCGTGACGTTCTCACGAGACCAGTCGGATCTCATCACACCCCCTAGTGGAGAGCGCAACCACACTTTCATAGGATGCATGAAGCTTGTTTCAGACATGTAGATACGATACTCCTATTTTAAACTCTTGGGTAGCTTCAGAAGCACTTAAAATGCTTCTGACGTCACTTCCTGTTGGTTGCTGCTGTGTGTCTTGAGTTTCAGCTCTGTCACATTAATTCTCATAAATATCGTCTATTTTTTATCTTAAAATCTATTTTATACACCATTGCAAGATGGAATGCAAGATGGCGCCGCCGAGTTCGGTCGCCGTCCAGGTCGCTCCGCTTAGATTGTGTTTTTATTTCCTCTTTTACCTACTTTTGCTTTCTCTTTTTGCACACATAACCTCTGCACTGATCACTTATGACAAAGGAACACTTTTGGACATTGGATACCGCTTCACTAACCTGTTTCAGGACACTTTATCCTCCAACCCATCGTGGCCATCTGAGATTCTCCGGAACACCGAGAAGAACAATGGCCACCTGAATAACCACCCAAGGCGACGGATCAAGAAACACCGCGGGAAACGTGCTGGGGTCCGCAACAGACTGAGAAAAAGAGCTCACAGTCCTCCTCTACCGAGCATTCTGCTCGCCAATGTCCAGTCTCTGGAGAATAAGATGGACGATCTTAGAGCCAGGATAAGTTTCCAACGGGACATTAGGGACTGTAACATCCTTTGTTTGTCTGAAACATGGCTCATGCCCTCGGTCCCGGACGCTGCTGTAACACCGTCTGATAACTTCTCTGTTTTACGGATGGACAGGACAGCAGAGGCCGGTAAATCCAAAGGTGGAGGAGTGTGTTTCATGATTAACAAGAAATGGTGTGACCCCAGGAATATCTCCACTCTGTCGCGCTCCTGCTCGCCTCATCTGGAACATTTATCCATTATTTGCCGCCCATTCTATCTTCCCCGGGAGTTTTCATCGATCATCGTTACTGCTGTCTACATCCCACCACAAGCTGACACCGGTTTGGCTTTGTCCAAGCTTCACGATGCGCTCAGAGGCAACATCAACAAACATCCTGACGCTGCTGTTATCATCGCTGGGGACTTCAACAAAGCCAACCTCAGGCAGGTTATGCCTAATTTCTATCAACATGTATCCTGTCCAACCAGAGGACCGAATACACTGGATCATTGCTACACTCAGTTTAAGCATGCCTACAAAGCTCGCTCACTAACCGGCTTTCGGCAAATCGGACCATGCCGCCATTTTCCTCACAACGGAATATAAACAAAGGCTCGTTCAAGAACCCCCGGTGCAGAGGGTGGTGACGCGCTGGTCCGCCCACTCAGAAGCCATGCTACAGGCGGCTCTTGATGACGTAGACTGGGACATGTTTCGGGCAAGTTCATCTGACGTCAGCGAGTTCACGGATGTAGCATTAAGCTTTGTAAACACGCTAGCCGAACAAGCTACGGATACAATATCTATAAGGACCTTCTCTAACCAGAAACCTTGCAGCAGTAAACAAACGCACTGCTGCTTACAACGCCGGTCTTTTGTCGGGAAACATGAGTGAGTACAAAGCATCGTGCTATGCTCTCCGACGCGCAGTAAGAGCCGCCAAACTCCGATACAGGGAACGAATAGAGTCACATTTCCAGCTCAATGACTCCCGACGCATGTGGCAAGGACTAAGAACCATCTGTGCCTTTGGAAATAAATCCTCTGCAGAGGTGAGAGCAGATCCGTCGCTGGCTGACGAGCTGAACCCTTTCTACGGCCGCTTTGAAAGCAATTTGAGCAGCGCGACTCTGCCGATCAGCGCGTCAGGAAACAGCATTTCAGAGCAGCGATAATCATGTGATCACCGTGTCTGAGGACGAGGTTCAGAGGGCTCTAAAACGAGTGAATGTCAGGAAAGCAGCCGGACCTGATGGGATTTCTGGCCGTATTCTGCGGTCCTGTGCTGATCAGCTCGCTGGTTTGTTTACATCCATTTTTAATGAGTCTCTTGCTACATCGGTGGTTCCCACCTCCTTCAAAATATCTGTCATCATCCCTGTGCCTAAGAACAATAACCCCTCTTGCCTGAATGACTATCGTCCAGTTGCCCTCACATCAATAGTCATGAAGGTCTTTGAGGGACTGGTTAAAAACTTAATCTGCTCCTCCATCCCGGATACTTTGGACCCTCTTCAGTTTGCTTATCGCCCCAACAGATCCACTGATGATGCCATCTCTCACATCCTGCACTCTTCTCTCACACACATTGACAGCAATAACAGGAACTATGTAAGGCTGCTATTTATCGACTATAGCTCAGCTTTCAATACTATAGTCCCCATCACGCTAGCTTCTAAACTCATGGACCTCGGCCTGAATTCTTCACTATGCAACTGGATTCTTGATTTCCTCACCGGCAGACCTCAAGTGGTGAAAGTAGGCCAGTTCACCTCTAACTCCATCACCCTGAACGTAGGAGCTCCACAGGGCTGTGTCCTGAGTCCCCTGCTCTACTCTCTCTACACACATGACTGCGTGTCTTCCCACAGCTCCACATCTATTATCAAATTTGCTGATGATACTGTGGTTTCTGGGCCTCATTTCCAACAATAATGAGACCGCATACTTGGATGAGGTAGAGAAATTAACATCATGGTGCCAGGACAATTGTCTCTCTCTGAATGTCAGCAAAACCAAAGAGCTGATTGTTGACTTCAGGAAGAGACAGCAGCAGCCCTATACTCCTCTTATGATCAGCGGGACCCCTGTGGAGAGGGTGAGCAGCTTCAAGTACCTCGGTGTAAACATCTCAGAGGACCTGACTTGGACTACACACATTCAAACTCAGGTTAATAAAGCCAGGCAAAGACTGTACCATCTGAGACAGCTGAGAAAATTCAGGGTCTCACCAGCAATCCTGAAAACGTTCTATTCAGGGGCCATAGAAAGCGTAATGACTCAGTGTATATCAGTGTGGTATGGGAACAGCTCCAGTCATGACTGCAAAGCCCTGCAGAGAGTTGTGCGCTTAGCTGAGCGCATCTCAGGGTCTGCTCTCCCCTCTCTGCAGGACATCTACCTCAAACGCTGCAAAAGCAGAGCTGTTAAAATAATCAAGGACTCCATTCACCCCAGTAACCATCTTTTCACTTTGCTGCCATCTGGTAAGCGTTTCCGTAGCCTGATGTCAAAAAACTGAGAGACTTAGGAGGAGTTTCTTCCCCCAGGCTATCAGGCTCCTAAACTCAAAAACCAGCCTCTTAACATCTTCATGTCTCCACTTAATATTCACTTTATCAGTAAGATATTCATCATTCACTACCTCACATTGACATACTGAAAGTGTCAACCTGTTTTGCACATTTGCCTCTTGTACATTCCTGTGTATCTTAATATTTAAGACTACAGTTTACTTTCATGCACATTATTTTCCACTATATATTTAATTCTGCAGTATACATCTCTTTTATATATTTTATATTTTGTTCTTATATTTTTATTGTTTACTTTTATTTCATTGTTTCATAGCTATATTTATGTATATTTTCCTCTGTGTTGTATTCTGTAATAATTGCACTGTCCATGGAGCGGACCTGACTCACATTTCACTGCTGGTTATATATGCGTATATATGTGTATGTGACAAATAAAAAAAAAACTTGAAAAAATCTTGAATCTTGAAATCATTGTTTTCATTTCTATAACGTGTGAATATATCCCCTATTCAGAGAGCCTTGTTATCACTAGTTTTATGAATGATTTAAATCATTAAAATATTTAAAAAAAAAACTAAAGGGATCCCCGGACATTAAGACATGTATAGCTTAATATAACATGAATGATGTCTCTTATTGAAATATGTAATAAAAACCCCGTGAAAGATGTATGTTATTTTAAAAAAAAACAACATCATTTTTTTACACTATAGGGGGGGCGCCATTATTTTTTTATCAGTTTTGATGATGTCAAATGGTTGCACTCGGTGAGCTACTGCTGCTTTTTACCGTGACAACTCAGAATACACAACTCAAGAAAATAAAATACTGATACGATACCACATTGTGTGGCTTTTGGGTGTAATTTTCAGTCGGAGGGCAACAAAAGAAGCAATATAATACTTCACTGATTTCCTAGCGATAAGAAGAGGAGAAAATAATGGCAAGATGCATGTGGACGAATAAAACTTCCTTAAGACCCGCTTTTTTTCTCTCCACTTCAGCCCTGATGCCTATGAGTCTTTTAGTAGACCTCGGCTACTGAAACAGCTTACAAACGGCTGAGACAAGAAACGCTTTTTCCATCCTGTTAGGATGTAAACATGATGACGCTAATTATGATGCTGCGGCTGCTGGAGGAGTTTCTCAGCGCGGATTTCCCTCAAGATCCGGGGCGTTTAGACTCCTTGTGGGGAAAAATCGATGGTACGACATTTGGTTTAAGCCTATACTTATATCGATCACTACCTGTAAGCTCTTTCAGTAGCTGTAGTCATCATATAAGTATTTTACTTTCAGACAACTCTATTCCGAGTTGTGGTGCGGTAAAAACTGCAACAGGTAGCGGCAGTAGCTCACCGAGTGAAACCATTTTACGTCATCAGAATAATAGTGCCCCCCCCCCCATAGTCCAAAATATGTATAAAACTATGTGATTTTTTAAAATAACATAAATCTTTAATGGGTTTTCCACTACATATTTGTAGTAAGGACATGTTTTGTGTTATATTAAGCTATACAAGTCTTAATACCCAGGGATCCCTTTAACATTGCCAGCGTGGTTGCCGCTAAGCTCATGCTGTTACAAAGGGGGCTCCCGTGCTGCCTCCTTCCCACCACCAGAGGGAACTCTCACCTGAATATTGACTGTACTCATTGAACTCCAATTCCCATCCTGCCTCATCCCTGGGACTGATTGCTTACACACACCTGCAGCTAATATACACACACACATATAAGCAGCACACTCACTCCTACTCACTGCGAAGTCTTGATTTGCCCCGGCTGTCACTTCTGAGCGTTGGTATTCATTTATTCTGCCTTCTAGTTTTGACCTGGACTGTTTAACGTTTATCGATTGTTCTCTGCCTACCCTGACTCGGATTGACCTGTTCCTGTGATTGTTTGCTATCTGCCCTGATCTTGTGGATGGATCCCGCCTCTGCTGATGCTTCACAACAGAAGACTTCGCCACAAAGCGATCCAGCAGCATTAATGCAGTTCTCCACTGAGCTATCTGTACAGGGGACGCAGCTCGCCCTGCATCACCACCAACTAAATTGGCTTACCACCCTCACCGATGAGTTAGTGAAGGCACTGCAGGGGTTTGCAACTAACACCAGCCGCGGCAGCAATCGCTACCTCCCAAGCCCCGGCTTCCAATCTCACCACATCACCCCTAACTTCACCAGTAAGCCCACGATTAGCGTTCCCGGAGAAATTTGACAGAAATCCTGCCAGATGCAAAGGGTTCTTGCTTCAGTGCTTGCTGTTTGTTAATCAACAACCCTTGCTATACCCCACAGACTCTAGCCGCATTGCCTTTGTGTGTTCACTACTTACTGGGAGAGCGCTGGATTGGGCCACCGCAGTTTGGGGAACGGACGGCTCCTCATTTCCCACTTTCACGACCTTTCTTCAACACTTTCGTGAGGTCTTTGAACATCCTGCTGAGGGGCAAAGCGCGGGGGACCAATTGTTAATGCTGGCACAAGGAAGGAGTACAGCGGCTGAATATGCTCTCTCGTTCCAAACTCTCGCCGCCCAGACAGTTTGGGTAGAGGACACACTAAAACTTCTGTTCCGAAGGGGATTGAACTCAGAACTCCAGTCAGAGCTGGCTTGCTGAGATGAGGGGAAAAGCCTGAGTGAATTCATTGATCTCACCATCCAAAATTGACAATTTAATCCGCTCACGACGTCCATCCCGATCCCAGTTCCGATTCACGCCAGACACCAGCGCTGCAGCAGAGCCGATGCAACTCGGATTTACTCACCTCACTCCTGAGGAAAGGGAACGCCGTATGCAGAACCAACTATGCCTTTACTGCGGTCAGGCGGGACACAGGATCTCCTCTTGTTCGATTCATCCATCATCTAAGCCCCGAACGGTGAGTGTCAGTACCCGTGTCACTACCTCTTCCTCGAGCATAAGGTTCCCGGTTATCAAAATCATTAATGATGATGCTATTTCTACTACTGCACTATTAGATTCTGGGGCAGCTGGTAACTTTGTGTCACATGAATTTGCCCTGCAACAAACTCAAACTCACCCTTGTGATCTTCCTTTGGCAGTGGAGGCGCTAGATGGCCGACCTATTGGAGAGGGGAGAGTTTTACATGTCACGGAGGAGGTCAAACTACAAATAGGAACCCTTCATTCTGAGCACATCAAGTTCTACGTCATCCCATCACCCAATCACACTGTCATTCTGGGACTACCCTGGCTGCACAGACGCAATCCACACATCAGTACGAGGAAAGCATCACAGCTCCCAGCCCACCGGTCAGTTGATTGCGCCATCGATCTGATGCCCGGTGCATCTCCTCCCAAGGGGAGGATCTTCCCATTATCGCAATCAGAAGCTATGAACACTTACATCGAAGAAGATCTGGCCAAAGGATTCATTAGACCCTCAACGTCTCCTGCCTTGGCCGGGTTCTTCCTTGTAAAGAAGAAGGACGGAGGACTGAGGCCATGCATCGATTACCGCGGCCTTAATGACATCACTGTTAAGTTCCGTTATCCCCTGCCATTGGTCCCAGGAGTGCTAGAATAGCTCAGCCAGGCTAAATATTACACTAAATTGGATCTGCGCAACGCTTACAATCTGATTCGCATCTGAGAGGGGGATGAATGGAAGACTGCATTCTCAACCACAAGTGGGCACTATGAATATTTGGTTATGCCCTTCAGCCTAGCTAACAGTCCATCGATCTTTCAATCCTTCATGAATGATATGTTTCGGAACATGCTCAACAGAGGAGTAATCGTGTACATCGATGAAATTCTGGTGTACTCAAATTCCCTAGAGGAACACATTCATCAGGTCAGAGCGGTATAACAATGCCTAATTCAGTACCAACTCTATGCAAAGGCTGAGAAATGCAAGTTCCATCAAACAAGCACCACTTTCTTGGGGTATGTGATCAGCGAGGAGGGGGTAGCAATGGATGAGAAAAAGGTAAAGGCAGTCCTGGAATGGCCGCTTCCTCGGACAGTCAAAGAATTAGAGCGCTTCCTAGGATTCGCAAACTTCTACCGGCGATTCATTAGAGACTTTAGTTCTATCGCCGCTCCTCTGACCGCCATGACTAAACGTCACTCCACCAAATTAACCTGGTCCTCGGAATCACAACAGGCCTTCAATGCACTAAGAACTCAGTTCACTTCATCGCCCATCCTCCAACATCTGGATCCAGGCTGTCCATTCATTGTCGAGGTCGACGTTTCTAACACCGGGGTAGGTGCTATACTTTCTCAACATCACGGATCACCAGCAAAGTTATATCCATGTGCCGCCTTTTCTCACAAATTAAACTTCAGCAGAACGGAACTACGACATGGGCAATCGTGAACTTCTGGCCATGAAATTAGCGCTAGAGGAATGGCGCCACTGGCTGGAAGGAGCATCACACCCGTTTATAGTTCTCACCGACCACAAGAACCTGGAATATCTCCGCTCGGCCAAACGACTCAACCCCAGACAACCAAGGGGGGCGTTATTCTTCACAAGATTATTTCTTCACAACATATAGACCTGGTTCAAAAAATACCAAGGCCGATGCCCTCTCTTGTCAAACTGAAGAAATGGTCTGCTCAAACGTCAATGACAGTATTCTTCCCGCGAAACTTCTCATTGCCCCTGTGCAGTGGGACATCATGAATGAAATAAACAACCTGAATCTTCAGAATCTGCCACCTCCTGAATGTCCCGCTAATCTCACCTATGTTCCAGAATCCCTACAAGAACGCCTATTAATCCAGGTACACGTTCCACCCAGTTCAGGACACCCCGGAATCACTGCCACAGCGCATCTGCTCAAGAACCAATTCTGGTGGCCCACTCTGTTAACTGATACCACCAAATTGGTCCAAAAAAACTGCACCATCTGCAACACGTCTAAAACCCCCATACAACTACCAGCTGGACTGTTACAACCACTGCCCACACACCACAACGCCCATGGTCTCACATCGCCATCTACTTCATCACTGATCTTCCCAACTCACAAGGTAATACCACAATACTCCCTTTCATAGATCGATTTTTCCAAAGCCTGCTGTCTAACTACCCTGCCGAAACTTCCCACCTCCTTTGAAACAGCTGAACTAATGTGCAATCATTTCGTTTCTACAGTTTACCTGAGGACATTGTCTCGGACCGGGGTCCTCAGTTCACTTCAAGAGTATGGACTGCCTTCTTCAGACATCTAAACATGAACGCCAGCCTTACATCTGGCTACCATCCTCAGTCCAACGTACAGACTGAACGCCTGAATCAGGAAATTATTCAGTTCCTACGATCCTATTGCGAACGACGACAAGCGGACTGGAGCAGGTACTTATTCTGGGTGGAGTATGCACAGAATTCTCTCATGAAACCAGACACGGGGGAGACCCCCTTTAAATGCGTGCTGGGTTTCCAACAACCCTTGTTCCCCTGGGCTGGCGAGCCCACCGACCTACCGTCAGTCACAGATTGGTTGCAACGCAGTGAGGAGGTCTGGGACCGGGCTCATCATACCCACTTACTACATGCCGTAAGAAGACAGGAACAGCAGGCCAACCAACACCGACGCCTCAGCCCCACATAAATCCCAGGACAATGGGCCTGGCTCTCCACTAAAGATCTACGCCTCAGACTGCCATGCAAAAAACTCAGTTCCAGGTATGTCGGTCCCTTCAAAATCTTAAGACAAATAACTCCAGTTTCATTCCATTTAGATCTGCCCACTAATTACCATATCTCTTCAACATTTCATGTATCACTTCTAAAACCCGCTGGTGGTCCGGGAGGAGAGCCGGAGGAGGAAGCCAGACTACAGAATCCCCCGCCTGTTCTGGTGGACGGCGAGGAGGCGTATCAAGTGCACAAGTTGCTTGACTCCAGGCGCCGGGGTGGCACTCTCCAGTATCTGGCCGATTGGGAGGGGTATGGACCGGAGGAGCGTTCTTGGGTCAAAGCTGGAGATATCCTCGACCCCACACTCACAAAGGAGTTTCATCTGACTCATCCAGAAAAAACGGCCCCTCGACCTCGTGGTAGACCCCGGCGTCGTTTGCTTCCTCATTTCTGTGTTGAGACGTGCTGCGTTTGGTCTCGTACTCTATCGCATACGTTGTTAGTGTCGTGCGCTTGCTTAGACCTTTGTTGTGATAAACAGTAAAGTGTGTTCAAGCGCTAGCAAAAGACAGTGTACAGAAATAACACTTTGAGAAAAGCAGTTAAATAAGCGGAAGTTAAAAGCCGATAATTAGTAAACCGCGGCAGCGGTCGCGGCAGCCCTCCTGTTAAGCCCTCCTCGTGTGAAGACCGAAGAGTGTAAAGACCATCGACTCTACCGTGAGACTCCACCGGGCAGGGACACCGGCAAGGTATGTAAGTATTGTTTTGATTAATCCTTTTCCTACTACTTGTTTCACTTCTGTTTCAGTTTGTATAACTATTCCTTACTATGTGTTTCCAGATCCCTACTATCACTACCACTCGCAAACCACGCATCACACAATGTAGGCAGCGCAATCATAACAACCTGCACACTCTGCCTATGTCTGCTAATACACTACTTTCTTTTTCTATTGGTCTCTGGAATTGCCAGATCTGCTGTAAAACAAAGCCGATTACATTACTTCTATTATAAGTCATTCAAAGTTAAATCTCATGGCCCTGACAGAGACCTGGATCAAACCAGAGGACACTGCTACACCTGCAGCCCTCTCCAATAATTTCTCATTTTCCCACTCCCCCCGTCTGACTGGAAGAGGTGGAGGTACTGGTCTGCTCATCTCTAATGATTTGAAATTTAATCCTTTACCATCTTTGGGTATCAACAGTTCCTTTGAATCTCATTCCGTTACTGTTACCTACCCTCTTAAAATACATTTTGTAGTTGTCTATCGACCCCCAGAACCACTACCTAAGTATTTTAATCAACTAGATATGCTGGTCTCAACCTTTCCTGAGGATGGTAATCCCCTAGTTATGCTTGGAGACTTCAACATCCACCTAGATAAACCTCTATCTGCAGACTTCCACACTCTGCTTGCCTCTTTTGATCTCAACCGAGTGTCAACTACTGCTACTCACAAATCATGCAACCAACTGGACCTTATTTACACACGACACTGCTCCACTGACCGTGTACTGGTTACTCCACTGCACACCTCGGATTCACTTCCTCCTCACTCTTAACCTCAACACGGTTCCTGACACATCATTTACCCCTCCACATGTCATCTTTCGACGTAACCTACGCTCACTCTCACCCTCCCGGCTATCTGCAATGGTTTCATCTTCGCTTCCTTCCCCTAAACTGTTAGAATCTTTTGATGCTAACAGTGCTACTGATACTTTCTGCTCCACTCTTACATCTTGTTTAGACACTGTTTGTCCCTTGTCTTCCAGGCCAGCCCGTACCACCCCTTCAGCCCCTTGGTTATCTGATGTTCTACGCGAACACTGTTCTAAGCTTAGAGCTGCTGAAAGGTTGTGGCGCAAATCCAAAAATACTACTGACCTTAATGTGTATCAGTCACTCCTCTCTTCCTTTTCTGCTAATGTCTCCACTGCTAAAAAGACTTACTACCATAACAAAATTAACAATTCGTCTAACTCTCGCATGCTTTTTAAAACATTTTCCTCACTCCTTTGTCCTCCTCCTCCCCCTCCTACTTCATCTCTAATAGCTGACGACTTTGCCACGTTTTTAATTAATAAAATTACAAACATCAGTGCACAATTTTCCACACCACAATCCATCAAGCACATCTCACAAACAAACATACACTTATTCACATCCTTCTCTTCACTCTCTGAGGCAGAAGTCTCCAAACTCATCCTTTCTAATCATTCTACTACTTGTCCACTTGATCCTATTCCATCTCATCTCCTTCAAGCCATTTCTCCTGCAGTTGTACCTGCAATTACTCACATCATTAACACATCCCTTCATACAGGTGTTTTCCCCTCATCATTTAAACAGGCTTGTATAACTCCACTCCTTAAGAAACCCACCCTTAACCCATCTCTTTAAGAGAACTACAGACCAGTTTCCCTTCTTCCTTTCATTGCAAAAACACTTGAACGAGCTGTATTCAACCAAGTCTCTACCTTTATCACACAGAACAACCTCCTCAACAGTAACCAGTCTGGCTTCAGAAGTGGACATTCAACTGAGACTGCCTTGCTCTCAGTTGTTGAAGCCCTAAGACTGGCAAGAGCGGAATCCAAATCTTCAATACTTATCTTGCTTGATCTGTCTGCTGCTTTTGACACGGTTAATCACCAGATCCTCCTGTCAACCCTACTGACAAAGGGCATCTCAGGAACCGCACTCCAGTGGTTTGAGTCTTACCTATCAGATAGGTCCTTCAAAGTATCTTGGAGAGGTGAGGTGTCCAAGTTGCAACATCTAACTACTGGGGTGCCTCAGGACTCAGTTCTTGGACCACTTCTCTGTCTACATGGCATCATTAGGTTCTGTCATTCAGAAACATGGCTTTTCATACCATTGCTATGCTGATGACACTCAACTCTACCTCTCATTCCATCCTGATGATCCATCGGTAGCTGCTCGCATCTCAGCTCGTCTAACAGACATTTCTTGCTGGATGAAGGACCATCACCTTCAACTCAACCTTGCCAAGACAGAACTGCTTGTGGTTCCATCAAACCCATCGTTTCATCATAATTTCACCATCAAGTTAGGCACATCAACCATAACTCCTTCAAAAACAGCCAGAAACCTTGGAGTTATGATTGATGATCAGCTGACTTTCTCAGACCACATTGCTAAAACTGTCCGTTCCTGCAGACTTTGCTTTATTCAACATTAAGAAGATCAGGCCCTTTCTTTCCGAACATGCTGCACAACTCCTTGTTCAAGCTCTTGTTCTGTCCAGGCTAGACTATTGCAACGCTCTCTTGGCAGGTCTTCCAGCCAGTTCTATCAAGCCTTTACAATTAATCCAAAACGCGGCAGCAAGATTCATTTTTAATGAGCCGAAAAGAATACACGTCACGTATTTTTTGACCTCTATTTATCAATTTGCACTGGCTACCAATAGCTGCTCGCATAAAATTCAAGGCATTGATGTTTGCATACAAAACCACCACTGGCTCTGCACCCCTTTACCTAAATTCATTACTTCAGACTTATGTGCCCTCTAGAAGCTTGCGTTCTGCAAGTGAACATCGCTTGATTGTGCCACCCCAAAGAAGCACAAAGTCACTTTTACGGACTTTTTAAATTAAATGTTCCCTCCTGGTGGAATGACCTGCCCAACTCAATCCGAGCAGCTGAGTCCTTAGCCATCTTCAAGAATCGGCTTAAAACACATCTCTTCCATCTTTATTTGACCCTCTAACTTTTTCACTCACTATTCTAATTCTATTAAAAAAAAAAATGTAACTACCTTTCTAATCTCTTTGTATCCTATCTATTTTTCTTTTCATTTATTATACAATTATAAAAAAGACCTCTATCACTAGCTTGCTCTATTCTTTTTCTATTCTATCTGTTTTCTTTTTATTTATTATATTATTTAAAAGCCCTTGCTATGTATACTGTGTTTAGGCTAACTGAGACTTGTTATAGCACTTATATATCATTGCTCTTTTGTTGTTTTTGATTGCTTCCATTGAATGATGAGCATAGACAACAGAGGGAGAATTAAATTCAGCGCTTTTATTTCCAACATCATGGCTGCATATTACAGGAGCCACTCGCAGGGGGAGGGCTCTGTTACAAAGGAGGCTCCTGTGCTGCCTCCTTCCCACCCACCAGAGGGAACTCTCACCTGAATATTGACTATACTCATTGAACTCCAATTCCCATCCTGCCTCATCCCTGGGACTGATTGCACACACACACCTGCAACCAATATACACACATATATAAGCAGCACACTCACTCCTACTCACTGCGAAGTCTTGATTTGCCCCGGCTGTCACTACTGAGCATTTGTATTCATTCATTTATTCTGCCTTCTCGTTTTGACCTGGACTGTTTACGTTTATTTATTGTTTTGCTATCTGCCCTGATCTTGTTCACCTCCCTCCTGTGATTTTTTTCTATCATCCCTGACCTCTCCACTGTACCCAGTTCTGTCTCAGCCTTGCCTTCTCCAGATTAATAGTAATGGTTGACCAGATAATTTCTGAAGCTTCCTAATGCCTTTCCATGAATATCAAAGTAATATTCTAATCTTCCTAAGAGTTGCATTGCTAATACACTATTCACACACATTACCATTGTTTTACTCACTGACTTTACTCACTGGCAAACAGACAAAGGAAGTTCTTGTAATACCAAGTTTTAGACATTGTTCAAATAAGAACAAGCTAGAAAGAGAAGGAATAAATAAAGAGAAAGACAGATTTTATTTTTTTTTATTATTATTTTTTTTTCTATGATGATGAAGTCATGTAGCTTCGAAAGAGATTAGTTTTCAGATGTCGCTTGAAAATTGTCAGGGATTCCGCATTCCGGATAGGGGTCGGAAGATCATGATATTTCAGTTTCATCCATCGCACCCAAAGATAAACTGCAGTGCTTTACAAACTATAGGACAGGAAGAGCTAAATAAACTTATCACTGCATCTAAACCAACAACATGTTTATTAGATCCTGTACTCAATAAATTACTGAAAGAGTTGTTACCTGTAACGGCCTCTCAATATTATCAACTCATCGTTATTTTTAGGTCATGTCCCAAAACCATTCAAGCAGCACTTGTTTAAATTACAAATGATGTCAGACCAAGGCTGCATCTCATTGCTAGGTTTACTTGATCTTAGTACTTCGTTCGACGCCATAGATCACAACATACTCATAGATTGATTACAAAACTATACAGGTATTCAAGGGCAGGCTTTTAAGATGGTTTAGATCCTACCTTTCAGATCGCTACCACTTTGTTTATTTAAATGGGGAGCCATCTCATTTATAGTTTACACTTTTATGCTGATGATGCTCAACTCTATATCTCAACGAGACCAGATGAAACTTCTAAATTATCTAAGCTAACAGAGTGTGTTAAAAATGTAAAATAATTTTCTCCTATTAAATTTGGATAAGACAGAGATATTAGTTATTGGACCAAAAAACATTACACAGAATCTCGTAGATTACAATTTGCAACTAGACGGATGTACTGTTACTTCCTCTACAGTCAAAATATCTGGGGTTTATATTAGACAGCAACTTGTCTTTTTTTTTTTGAAAATCATATTTCCTATGTTACAAAAAACAGCATTCTTCCATCTTAGAAACATTGCCAAGCTACGAAACATGTTACCTGTTTCGATGCAGAAAAGCTGGTTCATGCATTCATGACCTCTAGACTGAACTATTGTAGTGCACTGCTAGCTGGTTTGTCCTGTATCTTCAATAAACAAGCTACAGGTAGTCCAAAAATGCAGCAGCTAGAGTCCTTACCAGGTCAAGTAAAATATGATCATATTACCTCAATTTTACAATCTCTACTCTCGCTACCTATTAAGATCCATATCTATTACAAAATATCACTACTTATAAGGCTCTAAATGGTTTAACTCCTGTGTGCTTAACCAGTCTTTTATCACACTACAATCCATCACACTCCCTAAGGTCACAAAACGCTGGACTTTGGGGAGAAGAGATGATGCCAACCCCTCAGAGGGCCTCAGATGATGCTTACCCTGAAATCATACAGAACTACCAAATTTTGCTATAAGTTGGATTGCATCATTTAATAATTGCTTTTAATAGCGTTAATAGTCTGTGTGTTTACTTTTTTAATTGATTTTTCCGAACATTTCTGCCATAATGCACATAAACTGACAGTCACCACTGATAAGCTACTAATAAATATTGTAGAGACTTAATTTTCTGTAAAGTTGCTTTGCAACGATTTGTATCGTAAAAAGAGCTATACAGATAAACTTGAATTGAAAATTTAATTGAATTAAAATGAACAAAATTTTAAACAAAACAAAAAACTCTGAGCCTTAAGAAAGTTCACCTGAATCCCAGGATCCTTGTGGAATTCTACCACTGTACCATTGAGAGCATACTCACAAACTGCATCTCAGTATGGTACAGCAATTGCTCCGCATCTGACCGCAAAGCACTCCAGCGGGTGGTGAAAACTGCTCAACGGATCACCGTCACCCAGTTAACTTCCATTGAGAACATCTATCACAAGCGCTGTCTGGGCAGGGCAAGAAACATCATCAAGGATGCCTCTCACCCTAACCATGGAATTTTCACTGTCCTTCCATCCGGCAGGCGTTACAGGAGCCTACGCTCTCGGACTAGCAGGCTCAGGAAGAGCTTCTTCCCCGAGGCTGTGACACTTCTGAACGCCACACCACCAATCTAACCGGCACCTGCTTTATTACTGCACTGGTCAAAGTACTTTACATACATGTATTTGCACAACTCATATTTTGCACAGACTGCCCGCTGTTCTAGCTATCGCACTGTAAACTGTCTACGTTGTTACTGCACACAGCACAGTAAACTATTCTATAAAAAATATAATTGCACTACTGTTATTTTGCATAGAATTCATCTTAAACAATACTTTTGCACACTCATCCAACAGTATTTATTACCACTGTTCTCACGTTGCTGCTGTTCATAATGTGTATATATAATCCTACATTGCTCTGTTCATCATATTAAATACACCTATTTTACACTCACTTAACATATTCAAAAAACAAACACACCAAAAACTTATATATCAACACCAACTAACAACCAGTAAACCATAGCTTCACTTACTCTGCACTTTTATGTATAAAACACTATATTCTTGCAC
The DNA here is from genome assembly GCF_018340385.1 of Cyprinus carpio. Taxonomy (NCBI): domain Eukaryota; kingdom Metazoa; phylum Chordata; class Actinopteri; order Cypriniformes; family Cyprinidae; genus Cyprinus; species Cyprinus carpio. The sequence goes on along the minus strand of NC_056574.1, from coordinate 10,371,852 downwards.
TTCTGGTTAGATGCTAACTGCATTTCATTAGCTCTGTACTTGTACTCTGCATAATGACAATAAAGTTGAATCTAATCTAATCTAATCTAAAAAAAAATCCCTTCTTCTAAATTTCCCTAAAACTGATTCAAACATAAAATTTTATGAATAGACTGGTGAGATTAAGGTAATGTTCCTCAACTTGACCATTCTGTGTATTTTTGCCTCTTGGACATGTGTTTCCTATGCAGTTGTTTTGTTAAAGAGGAACAAGCTACATTTCTAATTTCAACATTATTTACTCTTCAGCTGTTTCTCTCTTAAGGAGCAGATGTGGTCTAATTATTATAGAGTCAGACTTATAACCCGAAGGCCATAGGTTCAATTCACGGTACAAGCAGCAAATGTAGGTAAGGGGAGTGAAAGAACAGCACTCTCTTCCATAACACTTAAAAATTAAGATACCAAAAGAAGAGTTTAAAAGGAATGAACGTCACATGTGGCCAAGTGTGGTGTCCCATATTCAGAATTTGTGCTCTGCATTTCACCCATCCAAGTGCACACACACAAGAGTGAACACACACATACAGACACACACTGTGAACACACACCCAGAGCAGAGGGCAGCCATATTGCTCCGGTGCCCGGGGAGCAGTTGGGGGTTTGGTTCATGCTCAAGGGTCTCAGCTCAGTCGCGGTGTTGAGGGTGTAAGAGAGCGCCTTTACAAGTCTGACTCTCTAACCATTATGCCACGACTGCCCTGAACCAAAATCTAAAGAACCAAAGTATGAATCAAAATCTAAAAGGATATTAGGATATATTTAATAATTCTTTTGTTACAGACATGCAAACTTTAGAAAAATGTATATATATATATATATATATATATATATATATATATAAATACATATATTGTAAGGAGGCCAAGAGAGCTCTCTCAGCCACCGTACTATTGACATATTGCAAAGATTGCTAAAGGCAACAAATTTTACTTAAGGCAACAGACCTTCCAATCTCTGTGTAAAAATAAAATAAATGATGCTGCCTTCTTTTTGCCAAATTTAGTTGATTTGACACGGCATTACTCTGCAGCCATTAAACGTTCCACTTTACAATATATGACATGTCTGTTACTTACCTAGCTGCTCCAGTACTGCAGTTGCATTGGCTGAGATTCCTCCAGCAAACACCTTACACATGTAAACTCCTTTATACTCAGTTCTGACACTCTTCAGTCTGAGAGAAAAGTTTCCTTTGGAGATTTCAGCAGGGAAGAGCTCAACTCTGTCTATGTATCGCTCATTTGATGAATGTGTCTCATTGTCTTGGTAGAGCAGAACCTGAATACCTTCATCTGTTTTTTTCCATGTAACCTCTTCAAAGTCTCCAGGTGGGATGTGAGAGTCTACAGAGCAGTTCAGAGTGACGTCTTCTCCCACAGACGCAGATATGGAGCGACTCGATCCTGATACTCTCAAACGCTCTGAAAGAACAAACAGTGTAAATATACATTCAGTAATCAGTTTCTGTAAAATTACAATGAAAATGAAGGAAGGACTTCATGTGGTCAATACTCACCAGCATTAACTTTTATTTGAACCACAGTCTCACCGGACTCTTGCTGAATGTAAACTTTACATTTATACTGTCCCTCATCTTCAGCTCTCAGATCGTCCAGACGGAGGGAGAAGTTTCCATGTTGAATCTGATCAGTGGAAAAATGAGCTCTATCCTGATAATCCTGCTGCTGGGATTCTATTCGACTCTCACCGTCCTGATACAGATGAACTAAAGTCTCAGAGTCTGTTCTTCTCCATTCCACCTCCAGATCCTTCACTGATAAAAGTTCATCAACAGAACAGGGCAAAACCACTGAGGATCCCAGAGGAGCAACCAGAGGACCAGAGGGACCTTTTACAATCAAACCTGAGACAGAGAAGGGAAATAAAGCTTGTTGTAGTTTCTCGAAGCATAAATGGATAAATACTAACACAGAGCATCATTACTAACTTGAATAAGTATTTATGTACAGTAGGTGGATTCAGGGGTGTCGCTAGAACAATTGTTTTAATATAATCATTCTGTGATGATAGAGGAGAGGGAAGAAACTCATGTGATGTGTAGGAGAAAATGTGTGTGTGTGCGTGTGTGTGTGTGTGTGTAAGAGAGAGAGAGAGAGAGAGAGAAAGAGAAAGAGAGAGAGACTTGACTTAACATCTCTTTAATCACCACAAAACATTAATCAGTGTGTTATTTTTTTCCATAATCAAGACACACTGTACAAGTATAAAAAATAAAAAAAATAAAAAAAATAGGTAAAAGTCAAAAAATCTGAAAAAACAGACAACCCACAGGAAACATTTTCGTATCAAAAAAATATTAAAAACACACCATATAATCATTATCATACATAAATGTTCAGCGATCCATCACAGTCAACTTCACAAATACAGCTATTAATGCCCCATCTGTTTTTAAAGGTCTCTATATCCATTATTCAACCTTTAAACGTCATTTCATCAACCCCCTAAAAAACCAAGTAAACATCAGTCTGCCCCATTCCAACAATCATATTTTTTGTGTGACAGTGTAGAAGATTTTCATTAATAAGATTTTTTTATTAATCAAGAGTATAATCAAGGTGAATTTAGCCATATACTGTATAGCAGTACCCGCAATTTCGCGCCTGTTAACGTCACGAGTTTTATTTTTAGCTCCTTGAACATTTTTGTAAAAGTCTTAATACTTTTGAAATGTATGATACTGTGTAAAATGTTAAAAGCTAATGTTAAAAACTGAGTTTATGTACATGGTTAAAAGCTAATGTTAAAAACAAATGTGATATATTTTAAAAGTGGTTAAAATAAGTTAAAAAATCTGTCAGCTCATGCATTCTGGGAAGAGTAAAAAGGACTTTAGCTGGAAATGGAAAATGCATTTAAGTGGTAACATAAGCTATGTTTTATATGTAAGTGATAAGCTATGTTTTATTTTGAGGTAAAAAGAGACAACTTACAAGGTAACAGTGGTTATTGTCATTTTGATTTATTTAATCACACACAAAAACTCAGTATTGCTGAAAGATGAAAAAAAGACAAATTGTATTTTATTTTGAAGTTGTGTTTATTTCATAGTGAACATTGAGTGTTTGTAGAGGAGGATTTAAATTGTGAATGTCTAATAAATCCTCTCTCCTCTTTCTGCTGAGCGAGATGAAAAACGGACGCAGAGTTTGCCCTGTCTCATTTATTTCTCCTGTTTCCAGAGAGAGCATATAAGGCTGTTTACGTGGTGCCAGCGCCGGGTACCTGTAACAGTTTATTGGGGGCTCGTCCCGGGATCACTCCCACCTTGTGGCCGGAAGCTGATCCAGTGATACAGCAACCTTGGACCAAAAGTGCCCTGATGCAACCAGCGAGCTGCAGCCAGTGAAAAAGATCTCCCAGATACCATCGATGATGTCTACGGATGAAGAGGCTACCTGTAATGAATAAAGACTAATGACTGTGCTGTGCTGAAATCACCCACTCATCAAGAACAAAGCGCACCGAACTGTGATCCTGGACTCTTGTGACCAAGTGCGAGGAATTGGGAAGCGGATTATGGCGGATAGTGAGAGGAAAGGTTGGTGTGGGACATCAAAAAGACCCTTCTCACTCTCTCTATAGATGAACTGTTCCAGATTGCCAAGTCAGTGGGTCCAGTGCCAGGAATGGACGAGTCTCGTCCGCGTCAAGTCGACAGATGAGGAGGTTGTTTTTGAGTACATTTGCAGTTTCATGTCCAGTGAGCCTTTACTGGAGTTAGAGGATTCTGGGATGGCACACATTTATTAAACTTAAGGGAGTTAATCGACATAGTCATTCAGGGTCGTGTGCTTCACAAGCTGCTGTAGGCAATTGATGTATCGGGCAGTGGGGATGTAAGTAATGCTAATGATAATGCTAACCAAACTGATGATAGTGATGCTACCGGTACTGGGATTACTAATACAACCCACATGGCACTATCTACGGCTGGGGACACACATGGACACAGAGCTGCAGAAAAATACTTACTAGTTATGAGGAGCTGTAGGTATTGAGGATAAGAAAATTATGCAGTGCAAACATACACCCACTCCACAGTCTGTGTACCTCAGTCATCTGTAAAGATAGGATGCCCCACACAGAGTAGTAACGTAGCAGGCACCGAGAGGTTTAAATAAACACTCAACACCATTAACACATGACAAGTTGCTCTCCTTAAGAGAGAGTTGTCTTACCTTCATCGCAGGGAACTGAAGATCCAGGGGGGTCAGATTGGGGACCAAGGGTCAGATCTCAGCTATAACAGTGTCTGTCGGCAGATGGAAGACAGTTTAAAGGGAGCAGTTCAGTGATGCAGAGGTTGTAAGAGCCAGTCCTCAAAGTCATCAAGCCAGGAACTTTTAAAGACATGTTGATGAAATAAGGATGATCTGACTGTAGAGGAGCTAAAAGCCTTCCTCCACTCCCACCTTGGTGAGCAAAGTACACCGAGCTGTTCCAGGAGCTCATGTGCACCAAACAAAAAGACAATGAGAGACACCCCAACAGTTCCTATACAGAGTCATAGGACTTAAGCAGAAGATCATGCTGGCCTCCAAACATGCTGAGAACCGATGTCAAGTACAATGCAAGCACAGTGCAGGATGTGTTTCTCCCACACCGTATATCATGGATTAGGTCATAAGCATGATGATGTCCGAGAGAGAGCTGAAGCCATTGCTTGTGGACCCCAGGGTACTTATCGGATGAGTTAATCTTAAAACAGATGAAGAAAGTGCAATGTGTTGATGAAAGTGAAAGGCAACAAAGGCTAGTGTCCCGCCACTGCCAAAGACTAACTAACGTGCCACAGTGCTCAGTCTGAAGTTAATGCTGCACAGTGTCCTAGTGTTAAAGGAGAAGGGCTCCAGAACCAAAAACAGATGTGATTCAGCAGTTAACCCTCTGAAGTCGATTAACGCGTATACGCGTTTTGAGGCATGGTGTCCTGATAACCCCCGAAAAGAACTTAAATTACACTTTCAGATTTGATCGTACAGATAAGAGCAATACATCAATCGAATCTGTAAAGGGTCTACTTTTTTTGTATACATACATACATAATAACAACAAAACTTTGTGCATTTATAAAATAAAGATAACAAACAAGGAGTGCTGTCTGCAGCCTTTGTCTGCGCTGATCTTCATTTTCAAAAATGCTTCATTAAAATAAAACTGTAACTCAGTGAATACTCAACACAGAGACATGAGAGAGATATCTATAGAAAGCCTGACATGTCTACTTTTAAACTAAACAAGTTTGCTACCGAAAACAAATATTCTGTGATAACAGTAATCCATATGAAAACAATGCGATGTCCGTTTTTCACGTCTCCCTTCATTATCTTATAATGCGACCACGCCCCCGCGCCGAGGCGCGCTTTTTGAGATTCAAAAACATGTTTCACTGAAAGCGCACGGCTTTGAATACGCCACACAACCGAAGAACAACGCAGCGAGACTGTTCTTCAAGTTTTTTTATTTTACTGTTTGCTTCGCGATGAGAGGAGTAAGACATAATTCACCCCAAAAAAGATGTGATGTGGTTGAGGATTTGAGATTGGATTTCCTTTCCTCAGAAAAAAAAGAATGAAGCACTTTATTCAGCAGAGATCATAAACATGAGTAAGTCTTTTTTATATATTATTTATATACTGGTACTAGTTTTTCACATAACGTGTAAACAGTTTACTAGTTAGACTTTTCCAAAGACTTTTTCCAAAATATTATTCCTGACTAAATGTATAATCAAGTGAAATATTATGAAGTTTCAATAACAATATACACTACTATACCATTCAAAAGCTTGATGTAAATAATATAAATGTAACAAATAAATGTAACTGTAACAAATGTAACAAACAATAATTGTTCTTTCAATTTATCCCCCTAAAAAAACTGAAAAAAATATTATCAGCTCTTTTCAACATTAATAATAATAATAATGATAATAATAACAATAAATGTTTTTTTTTGTATTTGTTGTTGTTGTTGTAAAAAATACAGATTGTTAAAAGGATTTCTGAAGGATTGTGTGACTGGAGTAATGATGCAAAAAACTCTCCAGTTTGAAAGTCAGCTTTGATTGTTCCTTATAAACTGTTTAACTGCACTCACAAGTGAATATTAAATTATGTTGTGGCGATAATTAAATATATTCTAAATAAACTACAAAACATAAAATTATATACATTTATTTGTCCTCACATCTTTCTTGTAACTCATCCATCTCAGTGACACAGCTGACTGAATGGCTCATTATGTGCAGCTCATTATGCAGGCCTTTGTCTTCTCAGGTGTGAATTCATGATAGTTGACCGCCTATCGCATATGACTTTTTACCAACAAAAATAAAGTTTGTTAGAGAAAATTTAAATCAATATATTGTTTTTCTGTAAAGTGAGTAAACAAGATGATCTTCACATCATTTAGAAAAAAAAAATTCTAGGCTACAAGCTTCCAGTTCTCAAAATTCCTGGGAACCAATTTTCTGTATGTGTTTTATTTGCCTTTTTCAAGTGATTTTAACATTTTTAGTTTTTCACTAACCACGCATAAACATTTTTTTTCTCAAAAAACACAATCATGTTACTACAAAACAGTGGGTCAAGTACATGCTGCTCATATATTATTATAGCCCAGTTTGTGCTGATTACAGTGAGACTTTAGCCATTTAGATATTTATAAGAAACTGAAAAAAGCCACAAATGTCAGGGCATGAGCAAAACTTCTCCAGGCCCCAAAAATACCCTTAGACTCCACATGGACCCCATACAAAACTTGAACAGCTTACAAGTACAGTTGAGCTCATGAGACAAGTCAATGCGGACACAGGTGGCAGGACAGTTCAGCCACAATGGGAAAGGTAGAGGAGACCGCAGCAGAAGAGAGAAACCATATGGGGTGTGCTGTGACAAGTGCGTGCAACAAAAAATCGTCCTGACTGCCCTCAATGGTTTTCCACTGTGGTGAAGAAGGCCACCGGGCAGTGGGGCTGTCTAAAGAGACCCAACACGTCAGGGGGAAACTGGAGCGAAACGGTGGGATCCCTGCGAATCGGGACAAACAGTGACTGGGTCTCACAGCGATCGTCCCAACCTGACACTTGTCATACTGATCAACCTGGAATTGAAAGACTGGTAAAAGACAAAATAATGGAAAAAGAGACGCCAGAAACAACCAAACAAGACAACCAATCCATCCAGTCAACTTATGACTTACCTCACAGCAAAAGGGACGTCTAACCAAACTCGCACTGGAAGGAAGGCCTCTCACCCTTGTAACCTAAATGGATTAGCAAGTCAGTGCTCTGCTAGACAGGATAGGGCTTCAAGTCAGTATGATTGATAGAGATTGGAAGAGTAAATATCTACCTGGACACTCCTGGTTAGGGCACTCAGGACAGTTATTAGGTGGGATAATGAACGACGAGTTAAGGGTGTATGCATAAAGTGATAAGGTGCATGTCATCCCTTTGGCATGGCTGGGGTTAGCCCTTACATTCCATTGTGATGGGGAATGAGGACCCTAATCTGTCCATCACTGTGCCTTTTTTTGTCAGCAGTCCTTCTCTGGAGAGACCACTGTTGGGTTTCAACGTGCTGGAAGAGATGATACAAAAACAAACCTGAAAAAGCTGATTTCAACCCGCTCACCGTCCTACTCCGTTAATGCCTTGTGTATACCAGCAGAGAAGGCAGAGCTAATGGTGAGCTTCATCCAAGCCAGTAAACCCTCTGTGCAGTGTGGGCTCCTAACGGACAGGCAGAAAGGAAGGGTTATCCAAGCAGGTCAGGTAGCCTGGGTCAAGTGCCAAGTCCCTCCCCCACATGAGTACATATGACACAGTCTTCCTATTTTGAGCCTGATGACGACAATGTGCAGTTGACACAGAACTGGAAGTGGGTGAAGGTCTGTTGGAGGTACAAAATCCAAGGAAAACCTTATGTAGCTGTACCTGGGTGTAACACACACTAACCATGCAGTAACTCTCCCAAGAAAGACAGCACTTGGCAGCATCCACTGTGTTGAAAAAAGGTGATCGCAACAGACTCACCTGAAGCACCCGAGCCACTGTGTGACTGTTTACAGTGCTGTACGACCCCTGTTGACACGACCGTCAGCATGACACCTCCATTGTCATGGCAACCTCCCATCGACCTCAGTCACCTTGATGATTAACAAAAGGGAAAAAGTCAACAAAATGCTGTGTGAAGAAGCTGGGGCTTCGCACGTGACAGTGATGATATTGGATGCATACCAAGCTTACAAATGTTGGATTACCCTCACAGATGAGATACCTGTACAGAGAGCATATTCAGCAGTCCCGAAGCCACTGTTTTTTAAAGAGGTAAAGGAGTACAGTTAACTGCAGGAGCTGCTGATGAGGGGCTGGATTTGTTAAATCCAAGTCCCCATTTGCTGCCCCAGTTGTCTGTGTTAGGAAGAAGGATGGGGCAGCCTGCGTCTTTTGTATTGATTATCGCCTCCTGAACAACAAAAGACTGTGCCCTGATCGACATACCACTACCAGAATACAAGACCTGACAGAACACACTGGGGGGGGGCTACACCTGGTTTAGCATCCTAGACCAGGGAAAAGCTTACCATCAGGTTTTCCTCGCCGAGGGTTCACGTCACCTGACTGCCTTCGTCACCCCGTGGGGCCTCTATGAATGGGTCCGTATCCCATTCGGACGGTCTCAAATGCCCCAGCAGCATTTCAGCGGAGCATGGAGGAGGTGCAAGGCACCCTCAGGGATGAATGCTGCAATCCCTTATCTGGATGATGTGCTCTGTTATGCGGAGAACATTCGATGAACATGTGGGAGGCCCTCCGCAAGTGCTCCAGGCTCTTCAACATCACAGAGTAAAACTGAGACCTGAGAAGTGTGAGCTCTTCAGACAAGAAGTCAGGTACGTGGGGCGCCTTGTGTCAGCTGATGTTATCAAGATATAGACCCACGGGATCTTGAAGCAGTCAAAACCTTGACCAGCAAGAGACACCACAGACAAGTTGGTGAAGTACAGGAAAACTGACCGGCTTCTTGGGATATTATCGCTCCTACATCCAGGATTTTTCCAGGATCGCAAGCACCAATCTCCTATGAACTTCTCCAAACTAAATCAGGGAAAGCCCAGATTCCAACATGTGTGGAAAACCACCAAACGCCCACAGCTGCCTCCCGACAGCCTGTTGACTGGACCACTCAACATCAGGAAGCTTTAGAGCAACTGGTCACTCTCCTTATAACCCCACCTGTCTTAGCGTATCCTGATTTCAACCTACCTTTCACGCTGCTAGAGGACAGCCCCCAGGCCTTTGTCTGAGGCATCTGTATGCCAGAATGGAAAACTGAGAGTCATTGGCTTATGGCTCGAGGACTTTGACACTGCTGAACGTAACTATCACCCTGCACAGTGGAAAACTGGAGTTCCTCGCATTGAAATGGGCTGTGTTGTGAAAAAAATTCCGGGACTACCTGTACTATGCTCCCCATTTCACTGGTACACGGACAACAACCCCCTGACCTATATCATGAGTACAGCAAAAAACTCAATGCTGTGGGTCATCGTTGGTGGGAGAACTCTCAGATTGTACCAGTTCGACATCAGGTATAGGCCTGGAAAATCAAATGTGGATGCAGACACACTCTCTCGGCTCCCCTTGGACATGGGGAAAAATATGAGGTGGCTTGTACAGAGGAGCTCGCGAGGACGAGGGGCAGTGCGGGCTACATGGGATGGGAGTCAGGCAGCAGAACGGAAAGGATGTGGCTGGGTTGCAGCACTTAACATGTGTTGCCCAGATCCTCCACCACAACCGTATTGTCACTTACCATCAGCTATCAGCCATGCTGATCTTGTTAAGGCTCAAAAAGAGATAAAGCCATAGGCAAGATTATTGAGTTAAAGGAGTCTCAAACACAACACTGACAGATGGCATACGCCAAACTGTAAGTGGAGCCACCTGAAGCTGCTGCATGAGTGGAGTAAGTTGCAACTTGAAGACGGCCTCCTTAACAGAAGGACGACCCAGCAAAAGCAGTTAGTCCTCCCTCTGAAACACAGGCCGATTGCTCTGAAGTACCTACACAAATGAGATGGGTCATGCAGGGCACAGAAACGAGTGCTCCATCTTGCTCGGGAAAGATTTTACTGGCCCTTTATGGCTAAAGAAATTGAAGACTATGTCACCCGAAAATGTCCCTGTATCAGGTCTAAGAAACCCACAATGCACACCGAGAGCTCTTATGGGCAGCATCACATCTAACTTCCCTTTAGAGCTTGTGTGTATTGACTATTTGCATCTGGAAACCAGTTCTCTGGGGGATATGAATATATTCTCGATAGTGCTTGATCATTTCACTA
>NC_056574.1:10329380-10360933 GCF_018340385.1 Cyprinus carpio | reverse complement strand
TTGTTTCTATGTTCCCTTCTTCCTTTCCCCCATCTTGTTAGTTGCTATAGTAATTGATTAGCTCCTCCCTCCTCATTACCTCATAAACCTGTCAGTATATAACTCAGTCTCACACACCACCATTCACTGCCAAGTATTGTTTAGCCCATGTTGTCTCGTTTCCTGCCTTGTCTTGCCTTCGTGGTTTGTTTACCTGGTTTTGGATTCTTGCTTTTGGACTTTTGGATTTACCCTTTGGATTACCCTGTCTGGATATTGTTCGCTCATCGAGGACCCATGCTTGCCCTAGGATTATTCTTGTGTCTTGCCCTCTATACACCTGATTGCCATTGTTTGACCCATGCCTGTTATGACCGTATCTGACCAATAAAAGCTTGCACATGGATCCACACGTCTCACGTCTCATCGGCTCAAAACGTTACAGAATACTCAGCCACACAAGGATCCAGCACCTGTTCAGGTGAACACTGCCAGGTATGGACACTACAAAAATACTATGCGACATTAAGCAAGGCCCATGATCACTGGAGAACCATAACATACAGCTTTTTCGCCATTGCTTACTATTCTGAGTTACCGGACATTATTTTGATAGAGATTTTCTGCGATGGCATAAATCAACCAATCTAAGCTTAGATGCGAGGGTCCGCATTCATCACTCTGTCAGTTCCTGGACTATGCTTTGTTGTCTGTTGGCTCTTTGTTTACTGTGGGTGTCGCGGCAGAGAAACGTGACATCGCACTCATTCGTGAAATGGCGGCTGCACAAGAGCATGCTCACAAAATAGCGGTGAAAGCAGAGCCTGGTCGCAAAATGGCGGTGTAGTAAGTTCGTGGGAGGAAAGGAAGAGGACAAAGGGGTCGGCTGGACTGCTGACGTATCTTTTATTATCACACAAATAAACTTTGCACCAACGGTGACTTTTACTCTAGCATCAACAACGACACGATCACATAACACTTCCGGGTGACTTCTTCCGGTTTGAGGTCACGTCAGCAGTCCGTCGACTCAGGCCGGGGAGCCATCCAGCCTGCAGCCCCCACCCCCCCCCCCCCCATTCCTGGAGAGGAAGTCGGCCACCGCCATCTGAACACCCGGCCCATGTGGATCACCTTGAACTTAAAAGGCTGTAGAGCCAGATACCAACGAGTGATCCGCGCATTGGTATCCTTCATGCGGTGGAGCCACTGCAGAGGAGCGTGGTCCGAACAGAGGGTGAACTCTCGCCCCAGGAGATAGTAGCGGAGGGTGAGGACGGCCCATCTGATGGCAAGGCACTCTTTCTCTATGGTGCTGTACTTAGCCTCTCTCTTTGAGAGCTTCCGGCTAATGTACAGCACCGGCCGTTCCTCCCCCTCCATCTCCTGGGACAGGACTGCACCCAGCCCCCTGTCCGACGCGTCCATCTGCAACAGAAAAGGGAGAGAAAAATCAGGAGAGTGTAACAACGGCCCGCCACACAGGGCAGCCTTTACCTGGGTAAAGGCCTGCTGACACGGCTCCGTCCACTGGACCGTATCTTGCACCTCCTTTTTAGTAAGGTCAGTCAAAGGACTGGTGAGGTCTGAATAATTAGGAATAAACCCTCTATAATATCCCGCCAGCCCCAAGAACTGCCTTACCTCCTTTTTGGTCTTGGGACGTGGGCAGGTCGCAATAGCAGCTGTCTTGTCAATTTGGGGACGCACTTGCCCATGCCCCAAGTGGAAGCCCAGATACCTTACTTCCACCCGCCCAATCGCACACTTCTTTGGGTTGGCCGTGAGTCCCGCTCCCCTCAGCGATCTCAGGACAGCCCTCAAATGCTGCATATGCCGCTGCCAATCATTACTAAATATAATGATATCATCCAGGTAGGCAGCTGCATATGCAGCATGGGGCCGCAGAATCTTATCCATGAGGCGCTGAAAGGTAGCCGGCGCCCCGAACAACCCAAAAGGAAGGGTGACAAACTGGTGTAATCCAAACGGCGTTGTGAAAGCTGTCTTTTCTTTGGATAATGGAGACAAGGGGATCTGCCAATAACCCTTTGTTAAGTCCAATGTCGAATAAAAAACGAGCCGTGCCTAGCCGATCAAGCAACTCGTCAACCCGCGGCATTGGATACGCGTCGAACTTCGACACAGCATTCACCTTGCGGTAATCCACACAGAACCGGACTGAGCCGTCCGTTTTCGGAACTAAAACTATCGGGCTCGCCCAATCACTATTGGATTCTTCTATTACTCCCATGTCAAGCATTGCACCTAATTCCGCCTGAACTACCTTTTTTCTTGTGCTCAGGTAAGCGATACGGCCGGCTGCGAACTACCACGCCCGGCTCGGTCTCGATATGGTGCTGAATCAGGTTAGTACGGCCTGGTAGGGGCGAGAAGACGTCGGCAAACTCAGCCTGTAATTTCCTTAGATCAGTGAGTTGGGACGGCGAGAGGTGGTCTCCCCCTGGGGCCAGAGCGAGGGATTGTGGTTTGACATTCGCCTCTGGTCCGAGATCCTCCTCCCCTCCAATCACCGTTGCCAACATCACTGATTCTGCCTCATTCCATTTTTTTAGGAGGTTGAGGTGATAGATCTGACGTGCCCCGTTCCTATCGGACCGTATTACCTCATAATCGAGATCTCCGACTTGTCGTGCGACCTCAAACGGTCCCTGCCACTTAGCCATTAACTTTGAGCTCGACGTTGGGAGTAATACAAGTACTTTCTCTCCCGGTGCAAATTTGCGTAATCTAGTTCCCCTGTTATATAGCTGGCTTTGGCGGTCCTGGGCTTGTAACAAATTCTCCATTGATAGCCGCCCCAAAGTGTGGAGTTTTGTTCTCAAGTCCAGCACATACTGAAATTCGTTTTTGCCCTGAGACGGCCCCTCCTCCCAAGTTTCTCTCAGTACATCCAGCACCCCTCTGGGCTGGCGTCCATAGAGAAGCTCAAAGGGGGAAAACCCCGTGGAGGCTTGTGGGACCTCTCGCACAGCGAATAACAAGGGCTCTAGCCACCTATCCCAATTCTTGGCGTCTTCGTGAACGAATTTACGGATCATGGATTTAAGTGGGTGATTAAATCGTTCGACCAGGCCGTCGGTTTGTGGGTGGTAGACACTAGTTCGAATCGATTTAATGCCCAACAATCCTTACAGTTCGCGTAGCGTACATGACATAAACGCCGTGCCCTGATCGGTGAGGATTTCTTTCCGGATCCCCACCCGGGAGATAAGACGAAACAGGGCGTCCGCAACACTCGTAGCGGAAATGTTGCGGAGGGCCACTGCTTCAGGATATCGGGTTGCATAGTCAACTATGACTAATGCAAAGCGATGTCCCCGTGCAGATCGCTCTAATGGCCCGATGAGGTCCATACCAATTCTCTCGAAGGGGACCTGCATTAAGGGAAGGGGGCGCAAAGGCGCTTTTGGGGGCGGGCCGGTGGATTCACCAACTGACATTCAGGACAAGACGCGCACCCACCTGCGCACGTTGTCGTGAATGCCCCGGCCAAAAGAAACGGGTCATGAGGCGATTCAGTGTTGCTGCCTGTCCCAAATGGCCCGCCATAGGATTAGAATGAGCCGCATGGAAAAGCATTTCCCTGCGGCTCTTCGGAATCAACAACTGGGTTGTATTCACTTTTGTCCAAGCGTCTTGGGTCACTCGATACAACCAATCTCTTAAAATGGCAAAATACGGATAGGTGAGCGGGTGGGCAGGTTGGAGAGGCTGGCCATCGATGGAGCGGACCTGTTTGGAAAGCGTGTTTTAATGTCTCATCCTGAGACTGCTCCAGAGGAAAGTCATCACGCTCCGAGAGAATAAGTCTCCCGATTTCGCTCGGTTCCCCTGAAGCAGAACCCCGCGGTCCTGGCTCAGTTTCTCCCACCTGCACGCGCGCGGCGGCTCCTTCCGTGCCTTCTTTCCCCAAGAGGCATCCGCACATAACGACCCCAATAAAACAGTAAACGCGGGCCAATTTGTTCCCAAAATTATCGGATGCCGGAGGTGGGGACTAACCGCCACCTCCACACTATGCTTTTGTTCCCTGAATTGAATAATAATCGGGACCACCGGGTACTCCACCACATCCCCGTGTACGCACCGCACCTTAACCACGCGGCTTGTATCCAATGCCCCCGGTGAATCAGGCTTTGATGGATTGAGGTTTGGTTACATCCTGAATCCACCAAGGCCGGATATGTACCCCCCTTGATACTCACAGGTATTTGGTACTCTCCTGCCTGACAGGGGGTGGCCTGTGGGACATCCGGGACCCGGATCATCGTCCCCACCTCCATCACTGGACACCTGTCCACAAAATGCTCCGGGTCCCCACAACGCCAACAGGCCAGCCCAGACCTCCCCGCCGCCCCAGTGGCAGGGAGTGGATTGGAGAATTGGCGTGGAGAGAGCGGGGAAACAGAAGCGCTGTCCCCTCCGGCAGCCATCAGCCCCGCCCCCCTGGGCGGGGCCCTTGGATTCCCATGATGTCCTTGGTCAATCCCCTGGACCCCCCGGGGCGGGACACGAGGAGGGCCGGCTGGACGGGACCTAGGGAGAGGGACAGGTCGAGAGAGAGACGGGGAGGAGAGAGAGGGAGGGAGAGAAGAGAGAGATGTTAGGGGTTCGCCGACCCCGGGGCACGCCACCATGTGGTCCTCTGCCAGATGGACGGCCGAGTCCAGTGACGTGGGACGGTGGCACTGGACCCACTCGGCTGTTTTTTTCGGTAGCCGAGCGATGAATTGCTCCAGCACCACGAGGTCGATGAGGTGTTCCACGTCACTTCCCTCGGCCAGTAGCCATTTGCGGCAGGAGTCCCGGAGCTGCTGGGCCATCGCAAATGGCCGACCGGATTCCCCCAGGTCCAGGGAACGGAACCGCTGGCGATGCTGCTCTGGGGTCCGGCCGACCCGCTGAATGATGGCCCTTTTCAGGTCGTCGAAGACCAGGAGGTTCGCCACCGGTAGCTGTTGTGCGGCCACCTGGGACTCGCCCGAGAGCAGGGGGATCAAACGGACCGGCCATTGGTCGCGGGGCCAGCCGCACGCTTCCGCAGCTTTCTCAAACAGTTCCAGAAAAACTTCCGGGTCGTCTTGTGGTCCCATCTTGTGGAGGGGTAAGTGAGCGGGTACCGCGGGCGGTCCGTGGCCGCCCGTGGCCTCGGCGCGAACCTCCCGGTCGATCCAGCTCCGGAACCTCTCGCGGTCCTCCTGCTGGGCTTGAAGGATGGCGTGGAATCGCCGCTCCTGATCCGTTCTTAAGTCCAGCAGGGCCTGGTGTTGTTCTTGATGCAGGGCCGCGAGGGATGAAATGACGTCCGCAAATGGCGTAGAGGAGGGACTCTGCATGGCGGCGGCACTCCTTCTTCCTTTCCCGGGTTTCGGCACCAGTGTAGTAAGTTCGTGGGAGGAAAGGAAGAGGACAAAGGGGTCGGCTGGACTGCTGACGTATCTTTTATTATAACACAAATAAACTTTGCACCAACGGTGACTTTTACTCTAGCATCAACAACACGATCACATAACACTTCCGGGTGACTTCTTCCGGTTTGGGGTCACGTCAGCAGTCCGTCTCTCTCTGTCTTGCTTCTGTCTCTCCTGGCGTTTTATACTCTCTCCACGCCAATTACTGAAACAAGAGACAGGTGTTGCTCGTCTCTGCCCAAACCACTCACTTACCGATCGTCTCCTGATTCTCTCTCCCGCTGCAGACTTCGCTAAACCACGCCCCCCTTGCCACATGCGGACACAACAACACCCCGTCAAGTCACAGTTGATCTTCTAGAGTCAAGTCACCGTTGATCCTCACAAGTAAAGCCAAGTCACCGCTGATCTTTCTGAGTCTAGTCAAGTCATCGCTGATCTCCCAGCGCCTCATCACGTCTCATCTGATCTCCCAGCGCCTCATCACGTCTCACCAGATCTCCCAGAGCCTCATCACGTCTCAGCTGTTCGTCCAGAGTCTCGTAACGACTCAGCTGTGCGTCCAGAGTCACCTCACATCACAACTGTGTGTCCAGAGTCACGTCGGTACACAGCTGATCCTCCAGAGTCATGCCACATCACATCCTGTCTGTTGCACCCAGATTATCAAGGTCAGTCCTTCGATTTCCCAGTCTGGTATCCAGTGTGAGGGATGAACCGCTGGTGTCTGCACACACAGCCGATATCCCCAAACCCACTCACTCTAGCCCTCCTGTTCTTGAACTGATTTCCCTGTCTGAAGTGCTTCCCTTGATAGGGATCGCTTTATGGTATGTTTGGGCTGCATACACCACCACAGAACCTCCTGAGGTGGAGTTACTCACTTCAGCTCCTGGCGTAGTGGTGGCGCCCAGCGATGCACTCTCAGCCTGTCGTGTTATGGTCAAAGAGACTGTTACAGACTTCTCCCTGTTCCCTGATGTTACTGCTGTAGAACCTTTAGAGGTGGCGGCAACCGCTGCAGAACCCTGTCCTGTGTCAGTGGTATCCATTTATGGACTCTGTGTCTGCTGAGCCATGGCCAAGGAGGCCGTTTATGAGTTTTCAGTCTGTCCTGTCATGGTCAAAGTGACCGTTCCTGAACTCCGTACCTGTCCTGTTAAGGAGAATGTTAATGAACTCCCCCTGTTTCCTGCTGGAAATGCTGTAGAACATCCAGATGTGTCAGCATCCGCTGCATAACCTCCAGAGGTGTCAGTAGAATCCATTTGTGAAACTCTCTGGCTGTCCTCTCATGGCTATGAAGACCGTCTATAAACTCTCATTCTGTCCTGTCACAGCTTTGGAAGCTGTCTGTGAAACTTTGTCCTGCCCTGTCACGGCTATGGAGGCCATCTATGAACTCTCATCATGTCCTGTCACAGCTATGGAGGCCGTCTATGAACTTTCTGTGTTCCCTGCCTCGGTTCCTGAGACCATGAATGCATTGCCTGTGTTGTCTGTCTCTGCTTTCCCTAGGCCCGGGTCTCTGCTATGGGCCCTGGCCCCATCTGCTCCGGCCTGGGGGACTCCAGTTCCGTCTGCTCCGGCCTGGTGGATTCCAGTTCCGTCTGCTCTGCCCTGGCGGGTTCCAGTTCCGTGGGCTCCAATTCCACCTGCTCCACGCCCTGCCCTATTCCACTCCAATCCCACCTGCCCCGCCCTTCTCCACCCCAACCCCACCTGCCCCAAAGCTCCACCCTGGCTTCCTGCTCTGCCAGCTCTGCCTCAATCCCGTTCGCGACTAAACAAATATGTGCAAACTGTAACGAAGCAGAGATCAGTTAGTTCCTCACTTTCCGCGCTGAAGCGGAGATCGTTCGCCAGCTTAAGTGAAAGTTAACATGCCTAGCGTTTTCGACTCGTGCATTACACGTCACACCCTGATATCACCCTCATATTTTGTGGACACTTATTTTGAAAATGTTCTTGTTGCCCATTGTTTCTGTGTTCCCTTCTTCCTTTGCCCATCTTGTTAGTTGCTATAGTAATTAATTAGCTCCTCCCTCCTTGTTACCTTGTTATCCTGTCAGTATATAACTCAGTCGCACACCAGCATTCACTGCCGAGTATTGTTTATCCCATGTTGGTCTCGTTTCTTGCCTTGTCTTGCCTTCGTGTTTTGTTCTTGGATTGTTTACCTGGTTTTTGATTCTTGCTTTCGGATTTTTGGATTTACCCTTTGGATTACCCTGTCTGGATATTGTTCATCGAGGACCCACACTTGCCCTAGGATTATTCTTGTGTCTTGCCCTCTATATACCCGTTTGCCATTGTTTGACCCATGTCTGTTAGGACCCACTGCTCAGCGAATCTCAAAAATTTCTACCACTGGTAATATGCTAACATCATTATTGTATTATAACGTCTTTCAGAACAGAAATATGGAAAACTCGAATGTGTGCAAAACTGTCAGACAACTGGATAATGGTATGTAATGGGCTTTCTGTCATAATAATGAAATTATATTACATACAGTGTATCACCATATATACATGGATTGGAAACTTCTGCTAGTTTTATTCACTAGTCTTCAACTTTTAAAGAGGTCATGGCATGCCTTTTCATCAATCTGAATTTAACATTTAAAACCTGTGGGATGACCTGATGAGGAGAGTCCATTAGCATAGACCTCTCTAGATCTGAAGAATGGAGGAATATTCTCAGATAGCTTGTCATGCATTCGTCATTATGCATAGCAGAAGATTCATAGCTGTTACTTTGGGGAAAAAAGAGGGATTGAAATATTATAGACACAAATATATTTGGTAAACAAATAATTGTTTGAAAACTTTTATATTTTTCTATACCCTGAAAAAAAAAAAATAATTAGTTGAAAGTCAGTTCAACTGTCATTATAAAAGAGTTGCTTTGTTTGCTTCGTTGCCAGTTCTTTCATTTCAAAATGATTGTTTACTGAAAAATCTTATGTCTGTATTACATTTAAAGGTAAAAACAATTAATAAAACCACAAGTGAAGAAATGCCAGTTTCCCCTCCGTCAAAAACCCAAACCCCTTTTAAAGGTAAGTTGTGGCAATTATTATGTTGGCTTGAAAAAGCCCAACTGACTGAACTACTGCTTAGACATTTTTATTATTATTAGTTAGCTTTCTCGAGCCAAATTACTGATATGCTAATTAAAATGATTTATTTTCTGAGACTAAAATTTCTGACTCTAACAAGGCATAAATTGTATGTCTACTTTTCATCCTTCTGGAGATTAACATCTGTGGTCATAATGTGTAGAAAATTTTATAAACATTGTTACTTTTCCCCTTTTGTGTTTTAAGTGGAAATAATAGTAAAAAAAAATAGAAAAAAGTGCAAGAGGGTACACTCCTCCAGAACTTGTTGCAGAGAAACCCATCCTGGAAGGCATAGGATCTGCAGAAAAAGATGGATGTCCACAAAATCAAGTGTTTTATGTTTTTGTCTAATGTTATCACCATATTACCATCATGTAAGTATTGCCAACCAAGACACATAAATTTACTATATATATATTAATTAGGATTGAAGTGGATATATTCTTTAAATGCATGAAATAGCATTTTTATTTTTTCAATCTCAACATTATTAAAATATAGTATATGTTCTGTGTCTACTATATGTGGACGAGTCGCAAATCCATTACAAAGAAGGGTCCTGCTGGGTGAAGGTGCATTTGGAAGAGTGTATAGAGGCTACTTTCAGGGTACCCCTACTGCCATTAAAACATTCTGTATGGTACCGCAGGACTTCCAGACCAAGATATCCAGCATGAGATTCTGGTCTCACTGTAAGATTAATTCTCATCAATTCTATCTTATAATTAAAGATACATTTTAATTTGATCTTATATTAATATTAACAGTTGAGAACAGAACAGTTGGGAATAACAACAGTGCATTTCTACTGTGTGCTAGTTATATTGTTGTAATTTGTTTTACTTTGCTAAATGCCTGTAACATTTCATTTGTATTTTAAAGCCAACTGAGCCATCCCAATAATGTTTCGACTCATGGCTGTAGACCGAACTGACAATGCCTTCCTGCTGCCCAATGAGTATATACACGGCACAACCCTGCAGGATGCACTACACAATGGCAATTCTTGTGTTAAGGTTAAATATATATATATATATATATATATATATATATATATATATATATATATATATATAATTTTTCATGTAACTTGTGAAAATTTGTATATTTTTAAGAAAAATTATTATGTTAATTTATATATGTGCCAACAATATATAGCTAATACTTAAATGCCAAATTAAAATATAAGAGGGAGATCCACACTCTGTTACCTTCTCTTTTATTAATTATAAGGTAACACTTTACAATAAGGTTTCATTAATTAATAGTAGGTAACTTTGGTTAACATGAACCAAGAATGACCAATACTTCTACGGTATTTATAGACCTTAATGTTAATTTCAACATGTACTATGCATTATTAAAATCAAAAAGTTGTATTTATTAACATTAGTTAATGCACTTGTGTACTATTGTAAAATGTCCTGTTCATTATTAGTTAATATATTAATGTTAACAAATGACTTAATTGTAAAGTGTTACCAATTGACACGGCCACTACTGTGAGAGAGTGCGGAGCGAGGAACAAGGAGATGAGGAGTACATCAACAAGGAGATTTTAATGACATCAAGGGAATCAGGAAAACACATAGCAGGAGAGGTTGACGCATTCAATACCGGATTGAGGAAACCTGGAAACACACACAGCTTAAATAAGGGAGCTAATGAGACACACCTGGATCAATAGAACTAAATGGGGAATGCCTGGAAACACCATCATAACAACAGGAACGGGAAGGACAAAATAAACAAACACCTAGGGAGCATAACACGGAACAGAGTCTGACATTACTCCCCCTCCTAGAAGGTGCATCTTTAAAGCACCTCCTCGTGCCTAAGGCACATCCTAGCACCACACAACATCCAACAGAGAGGGGGGTGGGTACTATGGCTGGAGACTTACCCCCCCCCCCCCAAAAAAAAAGTACTTTGGGAGAACTGTGGGCATCTTGGCTGGAACAGGGTCATGAAGGCACTCTGGAGGCGTAGGCACCGGAGGGGGCACAGGAGGCCTTGGCACATGAGCATGCTCTGGACTGGATTTAGGGACTGTAGTCCTCTCTGGGCTAAACTCGGGGACTGGGGCCCTCTCTGGGCTAAACTCGGGGACTGGAACCAACACTGGAGCGACCCTAGGGACCAGAACCAACCGCCTTCTCCTCCTTTGATTCCCTGTTAGGTTCAGGGGAAAGGCGTGGTCAGCGGACTTGACACTGGAACAGACCTAGGGACCAGAACCAACCGCCTTCTCCTCCTTTGATTCCCTGTTAGGTTCAGGGTGAAAGGCATGGTCGGCAGACTTGATACTTGAGCGTCCGGTGGGTTTGAGAAAGCCTAAGCCTGGGCCTGAGTGAGACACGGCCGACAGACTTGACAACGGCACCACGAAGTGCGCGGCGGTTTCAGTGCCACGGGAAGAAACTAACGGAAAACAAAACACTTTTTAAAAGCAAAAAAAAACAAACACCGGACACTGGAACAGACCTAGGGACCAGAACCAACCACCTTCTCCTCCGTTGATTCACTGTTAGGTCCAGGGTGAAAGGCATGGTCACCCATGACCAAGGTGGCGGTGTGTACACATCGCGAGGCTCAGCGTCTCTCCAGTTTTTGCAATTTTGCAGTATTATTCCTGCTCATCTCAGGTCTGTTCGTACTGAACAGCTTTGCTTTAACATCATACACCCGACGGGCGCTTTTGGATATCAGTGAGGACTTTTCCAACAGTTTTATCACCAATCTTCGACTCATCCCTGAGATCGCCAGAACACCCAAGGCTACGCACTCTACCCGGCCGGGCAGAAATGCTCGCAGGCGGCGTCGAGATCGTAAACAAAGGCGGGGGGAAGCGCGGAGGTCTAAGAGCTAAGCTAAAGCTAACACAGCTCCGGCTCTCTTTACCCAGCATTTTCCTCACTAATGTGCGGTCACTGAAGAGACTTTTGGACTGCATACGATTTCGAATGCAATGTCATGGTTTTCACAGAAACATGGCTACACAGCGACGTACCCCAATAATGCTATAGAGCTAGCCGGACGCAACACATTCCGGGCAGATAGAACGGCAGATGACTCTGGCAAAACAAGAGGTGGTGGACTGTGCATTTATGTCAACAAAGCTTGGTGTACGAACACTGTCATTGTTGGGAGACACTGCACAGCTAACCTATAGTTTCTCGTGGTTTAATGTAGACCTTTTTTATCTGCCACGGGAGTTCACTTCCACCATGATAACCGCAGTCTATATTCCACCGGATGCTAATGACAAGCTTGCTTTGTATGAACTTCATGCTGCCATTAGTAAACAACAGAGTGCTCACCCGGAGGCTGCTTTTATTGTCACGGGTGATTTTAATCACTGCAAATTAAAGACAGTGCTCCCCAAATTCCATCAGCATGTTTCCTGCCACACCAGAGGAGACAAAACTTTGGATCATGTTTACACAAACATTGATGGAGCTTACATCGAGACTCCCCTCCCCACCTTAGACAGTCTGATCACCTTTCTTTGTTTCTCACCCCTAAGTATTCACCCCTCATCAACCGTGTGAAACCATCAGTGAGGACCATCAAAGTGTGGCCAACTGGAGCAGACTATTTACTTCAGGACAGGTTTCAACACACTGACTGGAGTATGTTTGTTTCTCAGACTGCCTGTGGCTTTCACATGGACATTGACATCTATACCTCCTCTGTACTGAATTACATCAACACCACCATTGACAGTGTTACAACAGAAAAACAGATAACAACATACCCTAATCAGATGCATGGATAAACAAGGAGGTGCGACTTCTGCTGAAAGCCCGCAACACTGCCTTCAGGTCAGATGACGCTCAGACCTACAGTAAATCCAGGGCTAACCTGAAAAGGGGCATCAAAAAGGCCAAGTACTGCTACAAGCTGAAGGTAGAGGAACACTTTTCCAACACTGACCCCCGACGCATGTGGCAGGGTATCCAGATCATCAGTGACTACAAGTCAAGCAACTCCACTCCAACGGTCACGGACGTCTCCTTCCTTAACGAGCTAAATGACTTTTATGCTCACTACAACAGCGACAGCAAGGAGACGGCCACCAAAATCACACCACTCAGCAGACCACCAACCTCTCATACTCACCTCCACAGATGTCCACACTGCATTGAGCCGGATCAACGCACGCAAGGCTGCCGGCCCGGACTGCATTCCTGGACGTGTGCTTAGGGCATGTGCAGAGCAGCTTGCAGGGGTCTTCACAGACATTTTCAACCTGTCCCTAACCCAAGCAACTGTGCCGACATGTTTTAAGTCCACATACATTGTGCCAGTACCGAAACACTCTTCCCCAATGTGCCTGAATGACTATCGCCCTGTAGCACTCCACACCCATCATTATGAAGTGCTTTGAGCGACTGGTCCTTGCACACCTCAAAGACTGCCTCCCACCCAGCCACACCAATTTGCCTACCACAGAAATAGGAGCACAGAGGATGCAGTATGCACAGTGCTGCACTCTGCACTCACACACCTGGACAATAACAACACGTATGTTAGGATGTTGTTTGTTGACTTCAAGTTTAGCATTTAACACCATCATTCCCTCCACGCTGACCACAAAACTTGGAGACCTGTTTCTCTCTGCAACTGGATTATGGACTTTCTGACCAACAGGCCTCAGCATGTTAGGTCAGGCCAAACACACTCCACCACCATCACACTTAACACCGGCGTACCACAGGGCCTGTGTGCTGAGCCCATTCCTTTACTCCCTTTACACCCACAACTGCAAGCCTGTGCATGGATCCAACTCCATCATTAAGTTTTCAGACGACACCACGGTGATTGGCCTCATCAGTGACAACGATGAGACTGCCTACAGGGAAGAGGTACAGCACCTGGCCACATGGGTGTGCTGACAATAACTTGCTCCTTAACACCAGCAAGACAAAGGAGCTCATTGTGGACTTCAGGAAGAAGAAAGGAAGCACGCATGACCCCATCCACATTAACGGGATGGTTGTTGAACGTGTCTCCAGCTTCAAGTTCCTGGGAACCACCATCTCGGAGGACCTGTCCTGGCCCACAAACACCTCCAGCCTGGTCAAGAAGGCCTCACCAGTGCCTCTTCTTCCTCAGGACACTGCAGAAGAACCCAACTGTCTTCAGCCATAGTGGTGAACTTTTACCAGTGTGCGATCGAGAGCATCCTGACCAGTTGTATTACAGTCTGGTATGGGAAATGCTCAGTGGCTGACCGCAAAGCAGTGCAGAGGGTGGTGAAAACTGCCCATCGCATCACAGGGACACCACTTCCTGCACACTGAAATATTATCTATGCACTTTACTGTCCATTGCACTAGTGTAAATTATGTTTCATATGTTCATAGTTCTGCCTATAGTGTACATACACTTTCACATAATCCATCTGTATAGTACTGTTCATAGTACAACTATCTGTTATCATTCTGTATATGATGCTGATAGTATTTAAAATCTGTAAATTATGTCCATAATACTTATCTGTATAGTTATTGTACATATTGTAGACCTTGTATATTCTGTACTTACTGCTTATTGCACTTTCTGGTTAGATGCTAACCGCATTTCGTTGCCTTGTACCTTACATGTGCAGTGACAATAAAGTTGAATCTAATCTAATCTATATGCTGTTTTTGTGAGTGTATACACTATGATGCAGCTTTGAGACCTGAAGCTTCCTCTGCGGTGCTGTCCCTAAAAAACAGTGGAGGGGCCAGATTTAAAGAGCCGTTATAGTTACGAATGGGAAATGTTACGGATCATCACATGGACAGTGTACATTTCTTGTCATTTTCAGTTTTTCAAATACCAATGTTGGTTTAAAATGTTAACATTATAGTACGCAGGCCTTCTCTCGCTGTCTAACACTGCTGGTTTGTTTTTTACTACGTGTTTTCAATGCATGTTCACCTCATTAAACATGTTTTTGCATTTTCATTTGTAGCACTTTTTTAATCATTTGGTCCTTTTATATGTATTTATTTTGTTGTTAAGCAGTTACAAAGTCCCTGTCTCATTGGCCAGCAGCTGGTATATTTGATTTGCCTCTGCAAAACGTGGATGGATTGCTCTCTTGTTTGAAGGATTGTGGTGAATTTCTCCTCCACCAACATGAGGTAAGCTGCCAAAGACCCGTCTGGTGATGATGGGAAGTTTGTATTTTTTCAGAATAGCCTCTGATATTTTTCTGAATTCCTCATTTGCCACCAACAAAGGCTCATCTACTCCACAAACAAGCTGTTCTGCACACTTCAGGAGGTCGTTGTCTACTTTGAAGAGCATATCAGCAAAGCCTGCAGAAAGATACAAATTCCTTTTTCACATTGGCTACAGCTTTTCTGAACCATTGTCATTTGGATGAAACCGATACCTTCGGGTGGGGAAGTAAAGAGAAGGTCTGGTTTCCCAAATGGACCTGGAACATTCCTTTGCTTGCGAAGTCGTGAGTGTTCCACAGTCTTTGCTCTATGTTCAGCTTTCTCTCAAGAAGGGGAAGGTGTGTATATTGCAGGCAATTTCTGTAGGTTAGCATGTATGTTTTATTGTTATTATTATTATTATTTATTATTATTAATAATAATAATAATAATTTATTTTTTTTTTTTTTAATGAGAGCAGATACATGAGAGCTGACAAGAAGTTTTAAACTACATGTGTACAGGAATGACCAAATCAAGCATGCCAGATTCTGTCAGCGGCCTAAAACACACATTTTTTAGATAAGATTCCAATCTATTACAAAAACGCCTTCAATTTAGCATCAATAAGCATGTGCTATACATTCCAACTGACAGACAAAAACAAAGTTCACCTCAAATGTCACCTGCTATTTTTTTGATCCATGTTTTCTTCAGCATACTGTTGAAGCATTCAGCTCACTAACAAAACAAAAATACATATACATATTAGTTCTTGTTATAAAATATATATTTTGCATGCATTATAATATATAAATCCATTTATGCTCACCTAAATGCCTGATTATGTACTGATGTTCCCACTCTGAAGGAGTCTTGTCCTTGATCACCAGACTCCCGGAAGTGAAATGCCACTTGCATCTGTCAGACAAGAAGATTTTCCTTTCCTCTGTCTGCTCTTATGAATCGTGGGCAACCTATAATAATACAAGTAATATTTTTTAATAATAATACTATTGTCTACCGATATGAGAAGCTCTCTCCTATCATGTTCATTGTAAGATATCAAATATACATACTACTGAGTTCCTGAATGGCATCAAAGAAGTACCTTGCAATGAAGGTTTGCTGTCCAGTTTGAGGTGCCAGCCTTAAGCCAAATAATTTTCCTACATAATCTATTAAGGCCATTTCAACCGATTTCGTATGTTAACAGAAAAATAAAATAACTTAGATTACATTTCAGAGACTAAAAGTTACAAAGCAACATGAAATTCATTAAATGTACAGGTTGTATACCCATCAATACCAATATGTTACCCACATTTAAATTAGTCATTTCCTACAACAAATAATAAAATATGCATCACAATAAATATATTTTATTTAATCTAAACATCAGTCAGAAAACTAGTTAATGCTTTACTCTTTACTCTGTTTTTTTGATATCTATGACTTTCTTCAGCATCGGTAACACTAATTTGTTTATTCATATTCACTTAATATTTTAATCATATTTACCATTAATAGGCCAAGAGTAATTTGGTCCATGGCTGAAGTAGTCGACATCTTCTAAGAAGACCACTGGCATCAAGTTCTCTCATTATTAGAGTCACATCATTCCTAGAGAAATAACAAGAGAGAGCATTAATACTAATAGTAATTTACTTATTTGTGGTTAAAGCTTTTAAGATTATGATGATTTATATGCACAATGAACACACAATGCATTCACTTAACTTACAATGGATTAGATATTTCCCATAGTTTATGAAGTCTCATATCTTGCCATCGATAACTTGTTTTACTTTACTTAAAGCAGACAAATACCACTTATAAATAACAACAACTACAACAATAATGAAAAATAAAATAATTCTTTCTTTCTAAACGGCCATAAGTTTTTAGAGATCTGATCAGATGAATGTGTAATATGGCACAGTTGATTTTAACTCTAATTTATTGTAATATCAGTAAGAAAGTAAGATACTGTACAATTTTTAAATAAATAAATGTCAAGATATAAGATTTATAATCCATTATAAATTATGAGGATTTAACTTGGTGCTTATTGCGTTATACATAGTCATACTCATGGGGGGGGGAAAATTTATAACCACAGAACGTAAGTTTTATATGTATTATAATTGGTTGTTATGATTATTTATGAGATGAAACAACACACACACACACACACACACACACACATATATATAAAAAATTCATATATACAAAACACACAAACACACAAAAACACATAAAAATAATGCATTGTGCATTCATTATAAATGCCTTAAGAATACCCTTATAATGTGTTATAAATATGGGATTCATAGTAAGTGCTACCAACTAACTAAGCTTAATGATTTCCTGATTTTTGTATCCAGGAGCGGCAAGAAAGGAGCACATTCCTTTTTGTTTGAAGCTATTTTTTAAATAGCACTTTATCGTTTCATCTAAATAAGTTTTAAGGCACATTAACGTGAATTTTTTTTTTTTTTTGTTTTTATTCAGTAGCTTAGCAAACAGAACATGATAATATTACAAGCTAACACATTTAACAATACATTTATAATATAAGCCATCTTAAATGCAGGATACTTATCTCTGTATCCATTCTTGATTGACTGAAACAAGAAATATATATTCAGTTATAAGACAGAACCATTGTTTTTTAACAAAATCATTTAATTAAACAAACTCCTAGTGTTAGACTCATACAGGTATATTACAATTAGACTAAGATTTCAATCTAATAGCTCGAAAGAATTTGCTTTAACCTTGATGTAAATTGACCATGGTTTTATTATAGTAAAAGTGTAGTAACGTGTGTGTGTGTGTGTGTGTGTGTGTGTGTAATGATTACCATTTGTATAACGACAGTTTTACTATAAATACCATGGTTAAACTATGGTTAGTGTAGGCAAAACAATGGTTAATTTGTGGATACCAGTGGCTTTTTATTATTTTTTGTTTTGTTTATTGTAGCAAAACCATGGTTAATTTTCGTAAAGGCAACGTTACTACAGTTTGCGAACATAAAAGGTTGCTAGTTGCAATATGGCTTACTTTTTTTAACATGGACACAAAACTCTCGAAATGCAATGTTCTCTCCGTGTATATAACTTAATTAGTGTAACATTTAAATAAACTGTTAAAATATAATATATCAGATGCGGCTTACCTCCTTTTGGCATCCATCAAACTGTTCCATACCCACTTCCTCTGAACCGCGTGTGTGTGACGTCACATGAGGCGGGGCAACGCGATAACTCCACCTGAGTCCGTTTCATCTGATGTTTTAATTGTATGAGTCCTGACACCTGACGTCGTTTTTCCTGAGACCTGAAGCTTTTCAGTCTGAGGCGTGACGCCGTTTTGTCCAGTGACTGATCCTTTTAGTCTGACATGATGCCTTTTACTTACATGACCTGAGGTCTGAGGATGTCCTAAAATGTACACCGTACACAAGATAAAGTCAAGATAATTGTTATTGTAACTATAGACTACATTGACAAGAGTGATGCAGAAGTTGTCACCATGAAGCAGTGGTGATGTACCGGAGAGAAAACAGATTTCACAGTAAATGTTCTAATTTTCAGCAGTAAGACCAAAAAAAAGTGTTTTAACATAAAAAAAGCTGTTGTTTTGTAGAATAATCACCGTTATATTATATGAGAACAGTAAGGCCTTACATAAAAGAGTACCGTGTTAAGATTTTTTTTTTTTTTTTTTTTTTTTTTTACAAACCTATGGGTCCAACGCTTCTGGGCCTTTTAACTCCCCAACCTGGTCTTCTAGTGGGCCAGTCAGGAGATGTGACTGGCCCACTAGACAGACAGACAGACGCGCACATGGTGCGACGCAGGCAGGCAGGCATATCTGCAGCCAATACTCTCGCTCAAGCGTCCACACTGCAGCCATCTCAGCTCTGCCTTTTAACTCCAAACATTTCTTCTAGTGGGCCAGTCAGGATAGTGCAGTCATCCAGCAGACTCATCAACTAACTGAACTCCACCTGTTAGTCCTTAACAGTGTTTGAGGGAGAGAGAAAAGCAAAACAAACAAGCAAAAACAAAGAGCACATGCACAAAAAGAGACTTACATATGTCATGGACTAAGCACATTCAAAACAAATATTTAAGGCATAAAAAATATATATATTAAAACATTAAAGCATATTAAAATTTCTAACCCATGAAAAAAAAAAAAAATAGAACAATCTAACTTAATTTCTGTTCAAATGACCAGAATGTACACAGACCTGGGAATAAGAGTAACCTATAAAAAAAAAAAAAATAAACAACTAAACTCTTTACTCATTACATTTAATATTTTATAGCTACGGAGCTCACTTCTAATGAGACTTATTTCTGAATCAGGTGTGTTAACAAAGAGAGACTGCAAAATATGGGGGTGGGGGACTGCTTGCCTTAGGAAACAGCATGAATCTAGGCCCTCTGTAGTTTCCCACTGCTCGTCACCACCAATCGCCATCACCCGAGTATGGACTTTTCCCCTCAAACTCCCTTTCCCTGCCACCACCTTACCCTGCTTTTGATTTTGAGCTAACCCTGATGCTTGTTTATGGTTTCTACTTTTTTTTTTTTTTTTTTTTTTTTGTTTTTTTTTTTTTTTTTTTTTTATTTTTTTTTTGTTTTTTTTTATTTTTTAAGTTTTTTTTGTTTTTTTTTTCTAGGATGTTTTTTTTTTTTTTTTTTTGTTTTTTTTTTTTTTTTTTTTTTTTAATATAATTTTTTTTTTTTTTGTTTTTTTTTTTTTTTTTGTTTTTTTTTTTTTTCTTAAATTAAACAAAAAAAATTTTTTTTTTTAAAAATTTTTTTTCTTTTTTTTTTTTTTTTTTTTCAAAAAAATAAAATTTTTTTTTTTTTTTTTTAAGTGTTAAAAAATTAAATTTTTAAAAAAAGCCTCTGTCTCAACTCACAAGAAAAAAAAAAAAAAGTCCCCCACCCCCCCCCACAACAACCTTTCAGAAGTCTATATTCCAAAAGGCCCGTGGGTGACGCTCTATTGGATTACCGTGTTTGAACCCTGGACTGTTCCTCTTGTTTTTTTGATTATTTGCTGGTCTGTCTTTTTGACCCTCTGCCTTGTCCCTGTTTTTTGGACTTGTTGTTCACATGCATCCTGTCGTAGGAGTCTGCTTGCTGCCACCCTGATCTCCTCCTCGCAAGAGAGGTGTCTCGTTACTGCTAAAAAAAAAGCTCTCTGAACATAAAACTGTGCTCTTTACTCTCCTGCGCTACTCTGGGCTGTCTTGGATGACTCACCTGCTCGCTTACTCTGACTCTGGACCCTTTGATCAACAAAAAATCAAGTCTCCGGATGACGAAAAAAAACCCTGTTCGCAGATAAGGTGTTTATACATTGAAACAATAAAAATGCCGGTACGACCTGTAAAATTTATTAATGCTGTAATGGATCCTAATCACAAGACCTCCGTTGAGCTGTTATTGGAGGAATGGTAAATAGCACCAAAAAAAAGAAAAAAGAAAGAGTCAACAAAAAACCATTCACCCAGTTGGATACTGAGCTACTTACTGTTTCCTTACCCAGTGCTGGAATTTACATGTATCCAACCATATCATTAATTAAACAACCTAGTGAAGTTAATTACGCCTGATTGGATGCATGGATGGGCACCAACTCATGTGTATGGACTGTGGGCCAGATCTAGATCCCCCACCCCTACCAGAATCTAGAACCCCTAACCACCCCCCTGACATACTGATTATAGGTAATATATCACTCATAGAAGAGCATTGATTACACAGAAATATGTAACATTTGATGACATCTTATTCATGATTGTGCTATATCTCTTTTCCCCCCTTCTGTTTTGTGTGTCAATCACACCCACAACACAACCTATTTACAGTTTTAAACGACGCTGTAAATATTGTAGTGAAATCTTAAAAGTGCTTGAATTTCCTCTCTCAAAAGGTTGCACAAAACCCTGAAATGCTTCTATTATAACCCTCTATTTTTAAAATTGTATTTAAAAACATAACTCTCATAACAACTAATTTAATTGCAGCTGCAATTGTGCAATGTAAATTATGTTTTTGGTATAGATCCTTAGTGTAAATTGACCTATTGGATCAACCTGGCAGAATTATTTACATGAAATATGATGCAATACATTTAATAAGTTTTTATTTAGTTTTTTATTTTTTATCTTTTATATTAAGATAGCCTTCTTAATAAAAGTAACTAACATCCTGAGGTTTAATATAAAACGATGATGCAATTGCATTAAATGTGAAAGCTAATAGAGCACAGAAAAAAAATATTGCTTCAGAATACAGCAATAGAAATCTGGGTGATGAAGTGGCTTTTGTTGCAGTTCATTTTGTTTTTGAGGATATTTGTCTGCTGATTGAAAAGTTTGCTGTAATATGTTATAAGAAATAGCATTTCTGACAGCAATATAAATATGATTTTTACCATTTAAAAATTAAATGTTTACTTAATATTATGTAAAATAATGTGTGATTTCCATCAGAGGTTTGGTCTTAAATTTCATAATCAGTGGTATTAAAAAGGTCTGCACCCTAGACACTGAAGACTGGAAGTAATGAATGCTAAAAATACAGTTCACAGGAATAAAATGACATTTTACAATTCATCCATATAAAAAACAATTATTTTGTAGCCTAGTTATATTTCACAATATTACTGTTTTTACTGCGTATGTTTGACTCAATGCAGGCTTAAGATAGTGATCAGAAGTAAGATGTTGTAATGTGTCAAAAATGTTTTGGTACTCTTTTGTGAATTTCGTCTTATTTTGACAGTAAGTTTATGAATACTGATATTATAAATATATTAATGATTCACGGTTGTCAATTTTGTTTATAGCTCTGAAAAGACGTATTTTTTTTTTAACCTTTTTAATGTTTACAATCACATTTAGACGTAATCTGGGACGGTTTTTTATACAACACGTCTGTTCGATGACCTGAAAAAGACGTCCTTTTCACCTTTCACTTTTCAACCAGATGTGTAACGAGGTTTAGACGTCTGGGCATTATCGTCTCTCTCTTCAAAAACCAGTTTTTGCCTGGGTTGTGTCAAGTATATACCAGAAGTACCAACTTTACAGTTCTTAACAATTTTTCACCCTGGTTATTAGATATATTGCATTATGAAAACATGATTTTTTCTTAATCCTGTTAGGAGGCAACTGATCCTAATCCGAATATGATCATTTATTTTCGCAGTCAATTTTGTCAGCGACTGTAAGGTGCGGTCGGCCGCGTAGCGTGTGATCATCTCATGACCTGGACCTTACAAAACTTATGAATGCGCACGACGATGAGGGCAGCAGGATGTCAGGAGCCTTGAAGCCAAAATATAGTTTAAAAATGAAAATAAATAAATAAAATTGCCATTAAGACTTTGGCTTTGTTGAACAGAGAGAGAGAGAGAGAAGAGAGAGAGAGAGAGAGATAGAGAGACCGGCATATATACCCATCCTATAAATAATATTCTACAATACCATCGGCGACATGGCGCAAGCACCTCTGACATCAAAACACAGCTCGATACCGCGCATCATTCAAATGCTAACATTAAACCAAATCCTTCCTTAAGCTATACAAATCAGAACAAATATAGATGGGTTCGCTGACTGAAGCTCGTGGTCGTGGAAAGGTCCGCGGATCAGTTTGACTTTCACTTGTAGTCCCTTTACTTTCGATTTCCCGTTTCGTCCGGGCCTGCGTGAGACGGAGATTAGGTCGGAGGCCAATTTCAAACGTGTGGGACTTCAGCTCCAAGTGCAAACCTCCAGAGGATTTTGATTTGTTTATTAACTGTCATGGTGGTTAAGAGCACATAGACACAGTAGCGGTTTTTAGGCACGCGGCGAGACCGGGCAGCCGCCCCGGGGCGATCATTTTTTTTTCCGTGACCAATTGGGAGCGGCAGCACGAGCAGATTAAAAAAAATTTAAATAAAAAAAATAAAATATATCATCTGCGGCGCCCAAATCAACGAACAATTTTTCCATCATTTATATCATTTCAAATGTGTGGTGGATATTGGCAAATTGGCAGCTCGCCTGGCAGCTGCCGGCACCCCTTGCTGAAATGTACCATTGCACAGAAGCTGTGGTGTTGTGAGAGAAGTGTAAAAGTGGGATGGGGGTCGAGAGCGGCGCGGACGCACATTTTCACCTCTGGGTCTCTACTCAAATGGAACGGACAGGGCCGGCGAGGGGGGTGGACCCGGGGACGGGGTGGATCCCCACTAGTAATATAATTAATAATAGGCTAAAAGTCAGTCAACACTTCGACTTTCTTCCCAAATAACTCACCATTTCATTCATAATGTTTGTGTTTTGGTTATCAATACCAGGCCTATAGTTCCTGCAAAGAAACTAGTAATCAAACGAACTTATGCGGTCATCAAGGTGAATTGGGTTATCTTTGACTTCTGGTCGTGAGTGACAGTGGTGGGGGTGGGAAATCTGGTTGTTGTCGGTGCCAAATACTAGATGGTAGAAGAAAAGGTCAAGCCATCAGTTGCCCAATTTCGAAAAAAAAGGGAACGGAAGAAGCATGGAGAAACGAGCAAAAGATAAGTTATGCAACCATGTTCTTCCCCTCTGTATGATTATACCAAGATTGCGGCGCGTCACACGCAGCGGCGTTCCTCTTCCCCGACATAACGGTGTTTTCCGTGTTTTTTTGTCTTGTGAGTCTCATTGTTTTTACGTCGTCATCCGCTTCTATCTGTCTTTAAGGAGCGCGCATACAGTCGTGGTTTCCTGCGGGATGTCGGCAGAGCCGCATTTGTTTAGATTAAACTCCGCGCACCGCGGAACAAGCTTCGGGCCCGACGACTCTCAGGAGCCTACATCATCACCGCCCCCACTACTCTGCCTCTCGCCCTACAGCGGAGCGCCACAAGCGGCGTGAAGAGGAAGCAGAAAGGGTTTAAGCGCGGAGGTATCCGGGCTAGGCTAACGGCTACCGCACACAAGCCATCTATCCGCCACCATCGTACTGGGCTAACGTACACTACTTTGGACAATAAACTGGACTACATCAGATGGACTAACTGTTCAAACTCAGAGGCCCTGTAAGAGAGACTGTTGTGATTGTGTTTGATATGTCACGGACACATGGCTTCAGCAGACCGCGTTTCCGAAGACTGCGCCATGTCGCTCGACCAAGCTGACGTTGGCTATCGAAGCAGAGGGACATGAGATTGCGCGTCGCCGAGGCAGGAAAAAACCGCACAGGCGGCGGTCTTTGTGTATGTACATCAATGACGCGATGTTGCCGCGAAGATGCTAGTGGTTGTGATCTGCAAACACCCCTGCTCCACACCCGTTGGTGGGTGGAGTTTAGGATTATTAAGTCCCCGTCCGTGTCTACATCTGCCGAAGGGAATATACTAGGCCATACTGGCTCGTATCGGTTACGCGCATAGCCCCCAGAACAACAGCAACAGCACATGAACCATAGCACTACATAACACTATAGCCAGGCCACATACATACGAGCAGCAGACAGCACACCCCCGATGCTTTTGCCTCATCATAGCTGGGGATTTCAACCAACAAAGCGGCCTTAACGAACGAGTGGTGTTTCCAAAAATACACTCAAAACATTAACTTTCCAAAATCGACGAGGTAATAAACATTTAGACTTTGTTTTAACACCACACAGAGAAGGAGCTTACAAAGCCCCCCCCTCCCCCACATCGGTGCCCCATCAGACCACATCACTGTCATGCTAATGCCTGCATACAGACCCGCTCGTTAAAGTCGCACAAACCAGTCAGAAGCAAACAGATTCAAGTGTGGCCTAGAAGGGTCGTCTGACACTCTTACATGACTGCTTGATACAACTGACTGGAATATGTTTAAGCAGGCTGCCACTTACAATAACTTCCACTGCGACCTCGCAGAGTTACTCTGAGACTGTCCAACTGCCCTACATCACCAAGTGTATTGAGGAATGTAAGCAGTCACAAAACGACCATTACTGTCCGGAGCCAACCGAAGTCATGGATGGACAGGGGAAGTCTACAGACTCCATGGAGACATCGGAACGCTGCCAATTCAGAGCTGGAGACGACGAGGGGGGGCCTGAGAACAGCCAGGGGCAACCTATCCCGCGGCATCAGAGAGGCTAAGAGACAGTACTCCAGTGAGATAGCCCATCGTTTCAGCGACAGCAGAGACACTCGGAGCCTGGTGGCAGGGCTACAGACCAGTAACGGACTACAAGCCGCCCACAGCGGACCTGTGGACAGCAAACATCTCTCTGCTGAACGAGCTGAACACCTTCTTCGCTCGCTTTGAGTGCACAAAACAGCACCAGCGCACAGAAGGACTCCACCTCCTCCCAGTGACCAGGTGATGATGCTGCTGACCCGCGGACAGCGGTGAGGAGATCCTCCCCAAGCAGATCAATGCACGCCAAGCTCCGGTCACTGACACAACATTCCTGGGCCGTGTACATGAGAGAGCTGTGCAGCAGAACTCACTGATGTCTTCACAGACATTTTCAACATCTCATGAGTCTGGGCTGTTGTTCCCACATGCTTCAAAGCTACCACCCTCCTTCCCAGTCCCGCCGAAGCCATCTACCATTCCTGCTTTCAATGACTACCTTCCTGTTGCACTTACTCCCATCCTCATGAAGTGCTTTGAACGGCTAGGCATGCACCACCCACATCCAAGTCTGGCCCTCCCCCCCGCTCTGGACCCATTCCAGTTTGCATATACGTAATTGGGGTCCAATACGTCGGACCGATGATAGCCATCTCATAACTAACCCTCCACTCCCCCCCCCAAAGCACTCACACATAGCTAGAGCCAAAAGACTCCTCGTTCAGAATGCTGTTCATAGGGATTCAGGTTCAGCATTCAACAACACTCATCCCTCAACAGCTCATTCCACAAACTCGGTCGGCTCGGGGCTCAACACTCCGCTGTGCAAACTGGCTGTTGGACTTTATGACTGGAAAGACCTCAGGGCAGTACGTGTCGGCAGCCAACACATCCAGCACCATCACACTGAAACACTTAGGGGCCCCCCAGAGGATGTGTGCTGAGCACCCCTCCCTCTTTCACTCTGCTGACCCACGACTGCACACCATCACACAACTCCAACCTCTTCATTAAGTTTGCCGGATGACACGGACTGTGGGTGCGCTCTCATTAGGCAACCAGAGATGAGGGACAAAACTACAGGAGCGAGGTGAGCCGCCCTGGCCGGGTGGTGCAGTGACAACAATCTCGTCCTTCTGAACGTGGAGGAAGACGAAGCGCAGATTGAATTGTTGACTTCAGGAGAGTCGCCGCACTTCAGACATGTTCCTCTGACCATCAACGGTGCGACTGTGAGAGAGAGAGTGAGCCAGCACCAAAGTTCCTGGGTGTAGACACAATCACAGAGGACCGCTCGCTGGACCGACAACAACTGCAGCACTGCTGGCCAAGAAAATCACAACAGCGTCTCCTACTTCCTCGGCAAACACTGAGGAGAGCCAGAGCCCACCCACCCCCCCCCATCATGTACACCCTCTACAGAGGCACCATCGAGAGCATTCTGACCAGGCTGCATCCACTGTGTGGTATGGCGCCTGCAACGCTTCCTGCCGGAAGACTCTGCAACGCATAGTGAGAGCAGCTGAGAAAGATCATTGTGTCTCTCTCCCCCTCCCTCCAGACATTTAGGAACCCCGTCTCACTCGAAAAGCCCTCTGCATTGCAGGGGATCCCACTCACGCCGTCACACAGCTTCTTCAGTCTGCTGCCATCAGGGAGGAGACTGCGGAGTCTCCAGGCCAGGACCAGCAGACTGAAGGACAGCTTCATTCATCAGGCTGTCAGGAAGCTGAACTCGCGCCCCGAACTTGTCCCCCCCGTCCCTCTTCCTGCCTCAGGCACCACTGAACTATGAACCCCCCCCCCCCCCCCCAGGTCCCACCATCCCCCAGGTCCTTCCACCCCCCTCCCTCTAACATACGATGTCATGCACCAGTCACTTTGTGCAGCAGCGGTTCTGCTCACTACCTCATTCACCATCATTCACCATGGAACTGACATCATTCTACCTACCATCATCAGTCAGTTTAATAAAAGTACTGCTCTTGAGCCCTTTGTCACTTTGTCCACTTTGGAATCAGACTGAATAAGCTTATTTTTTTACATGCAACAAAAAATCTTTTTATACTGCAACTGTTTGTTCCACTGGTTTGCACTCTATCTGCCATGTAGCCATTGCGCTGCTTTTTATTGTAACCTTATTTTTATTTAATTTTTTTCTATTATGTCTTTTTTTACATTCCCTTATTGTATAGTTTTATCTTATATTTTATATTTGATCTAGATTTTTAGGCTCTACTGTTAGTGGTTATCTGTATGCACCGGGGGTCTGAGAGTAACGCATTTCGATTCTCTGTATGTATGTACGTAACAATAGTGGAAGAATTGACAATAAAGCAGACTCTGACTTGACTTGACTTGACTTGATTACAGTATCCATTTCATGAATGAAGGGCTAATGTTAATTGGTGGCGGGTATAACTCTTGTGTTAGCCTTTTTGCTATGATGCTTGCTATGCTTATACAACAATAATTTTGGTTTCAACTCAATCATGAGATCTAATTTATAAATATTGTGGCTTTGCAATAAAACTGGTTACAAGTTCAGGTTATCATTTCCATTAGTTGGTTTAAAGTCGGGACCCTGTAAATAACCAACGGCATTTTCAAATCTGTAGGTTAAGACGAACATTTGGTCTATGTATTTGCTATGCAGTATGCTAAGTATAGTTTCCTAAGTATAGTTTTACAAGTCATAACTAAAAGTGTGTCATGCATAGAATTTGAGCAGTAAACAAAGAGCTAATGGTGTCCCTCCATGAAAGTTATATTAATATACAAATTTTGGTTGAAAAATATCCTGAAACCCAAAAAGTTTTTTGGTGATTAAAAATAAAATCCCATTGTTTTTTGCCTATACTATAATTTAAAGTCATTTTATTTTTTAAAACCACTGAGTCCCAGTGACGCATAGCATAACATGAATAAAATATAAATTTTTCAATATTTTTTATTTTTGTTTTAACCATTTGTTTCTATGCTCTAAACAATGTGATGACATGGGGGGAAAAATAAAATAAATAAATGTTTTTTTTTGGGCTAGGAGGATATAGCGTATAGCGGGCGCTTCGAAAGGGGTCTCGCCCAGGGTGTATTTCAATGTAGAACCGCCACTGTTCAAGCATTTCAGTGGGCTTAAATATCACCCTTTACAGCAGATTTATTTCACAAAACAAATGACAGTTTTTGACCTTAATATGATTTTCAGCATACAATAATTAATCCTAAAATTCGACATTAGTAACTTACATTTCGCAGCATCACAAGATCTCCCGTTTTTTTTTTTTTTTTTTTTTTTTTTTTTTATTAACCAGAAATATACAATAATAAACAGAAATTTACATATAACGCCACAGAAAAAAAAGCATGCCAGAGTGGACACAGTGTACAAACCATTGATTGAGTCATCAAAAACTGAATATTCTTTAAAAAGATAACAAGTCTTCCATGCTTTTATATTTATAATGTTTCTCCAAACTGGTGCAGTATGTCTTTTTGTCTCCTGAAGAAAATGAAATAAAATTTGGCTTGGATCCTGACCATTCTTCTTCTTGTATATGGAAATTTTCCCAAACATAATAAACAGTTGTACAATAAAATTAAATATCAGTAAGTGTAAGTGTAAATATCAAAGATGGCGGCTTGTTTATAGACGTGTGTTTGTTGCAGTTTTTTCTTATTTGTTTTATTCCTAAACAAACAGCCCAACAATTATTTCTTATTGTGTTATTTAAGATCAAGTTCAGTGCATTTTATTATTTTAATATTTTAAACATGAGACTATTTATACAAACATCTTATTTATACTGCGCCCTGTTAACTGGGAATTTTCCGCGACTGGTGCGTTTTGATAAGGAGGACTGCCTCAGATACAATGCCGAGAACAGCCGTGAGGAAGCGGCTGTCTGGACGGATGCGACGGGTCGTTTTCGGCGAAAACGAGAGGAGAAATTGGGAGGCAGTGACGCTCGGGCTGTGGACACAGAGGCCGGCTCGGTTTTTACTGGGACGGCTGCGGGTTTGCTTAAGGACCAGGCGCATGACACTCATCTCCTTTGAGAGAACTTGTTTCTGAACTGCAGGCCCTCCTCACGACTGACTTCGCGAGGTCTACGGTGCCTGTGGTCACAAGGAAACGGGAGTCTTTCACCCTACGCGTCGTCGGCTGTTCGGAAAGAGTCTTCAGCTCAACTTAGAAAGGAAAACATGTTAGTTTTCCTTCTGCTTTTATTATCAGGAAACGTCCACCCAAAATCCAGGGTCCTGAGGTAATCCACACTTCAAACCCCCGATGAATGTAAATCTGCAAGAGGTTTGTGCATCTGAATGTGCGGAGTTTGGTCAATAAAATTGACTTCTTACGAAGTGACTGATGCAGATGTATTGGTTTTTTTACAGAGACATGGTTAAAAGCATCAGTTATAAATGATATGATAAAAATTGATGAATATAATATTTTTAGGTGTGATCGCAATAAAAAGGGGGGAGGAGTCGCAATTCTATATAAAAAGTAATTTAAATTGTTCCTGCATACAGTCGATCAGCAAACCAAATGGTTTTGATCTAATTTGCCCTAAGATTAACTGTATCGGAGTAGGAATCTGATATTATAGTTGCTGGATGCTATCGTCCGCCTTCTTCATCTTCGAGTGAAATATGTACTTTACTTGCGGAGTCTTTCTCTGAATGGAACAAACATGAACTTATAATACTTGGCGATTTAATTGGACTGGCTTTCGCCATCTTCAGACCCATTTAAAGAGATTTGTGATTCTCTCTGCCTATAGTTCAACTGATTACTTCAGTAACTCGAGTCAATCAAAAAGGACCCTGGGGTAATTCAACTCTATTGGACTTAATTTTAACAAATGCATCCCATAATACTGAAGTTCTAAGCGGGGGAATACCATCCATTTATAATTTTTTTTCCTTTTTTGGTTTTCCTCGTTATAACGACTTAATTTTCTTGTTATCTCGACATAACGAAAGTTGTTTTCTCGTTATAACGACTTAATTTTCTCGTTATCTCGACATAAAGAAAGTTGTTATCTCGTTATAACGACATGAAAGTTTTACTGTTGCTATAGTAACGAACTCAACTTTGACAGGCATCTGATGGACAGCCATGCAGCCGCTCTTACTGTAGCCTATATTTCAGCAAATTTTGCTTCGCCTAGGTAATAATAACGTCTACAATACTGTATAAATAAAGGCCTGATCATCACTGTTTGATTTTTTCCAGAGACAGTACAAAACACCGCGCCATTAGAGCTGATTAACATGTTTAAATGGCAACACCGCGCCATTAGAGCTGCTTGGATTAAACTCACTTTTAATTTTCCCTTTATATGAAATAAAATTATATATAATTTGTAATTTGTAGTAGTCATTATGTGGCAGATATCATGTGTGTTACAAGCTTCTGTTTGAAAAGAGCGTTCATGTGTACGTGTAGTGGTATGTGTGTGTGTGTAGAAAAAAAACATTACAACATTACAGAACAAAACTGAATTAAATTAGCCTATGGATTTTACATATACATCACATTTCTCATCAATATGGTTAACAATAAAGATTAGTAATAAGGAAAAGAAGCACATCAGCCTACATCGTTAAATCCCGTTCTACTGTAGATAAACAGAACATCTCCGCTTATTAACTACCTAATCATTAAATTAAAATTAAATTTAAATTAATCATGAGCCTAAAAGAAGCACAAATATAATATATATTGGTGCAAACAGAATACATTGATGTCAACCTTGGTGTTGATAACAGCAAAAATGACACAATGAACAAATTGATTCAATCATTTAACATTTATGAATTAATTAAATATCAGTAATGAAATTGATTCAATCATTTAACATTTATGAATTAATTAAATATCAGTAATGAACAAGACTGCACAAATTATAGCGATCACGAGGAAGGTCCGTGTACAGTAAAGTGGATAGTATACAAACCCCATCAGTTATATTCAGGTCTATAGTGCCACCTGCTTGCGCAGTTTTGTAAATTCTTAGAGAAAATTAAGTCGTTATAACGACAAAACGACCTTCGTTATGTCGAGACAACGAGAAAATTAAGTCGTTATAACGAGAAAACAAAAAGAAAAAAAATTAGAATGCATGGCCGCTTAGAACTTCCGTACATAAGTTTACTGCAGTTGGTGTTTTTTTGTAATGACATAAGTGATCATTGTGCTGTTGCATGTGTGAGAAACTGTAAGACTTCAAAGATGCCTCCACGTTTTATTTACAAAAGAATATTTAAACATTTTAAT
Source organism: Cyprinus carpio (assembly GCF_018340385.1). Lineage (NCBI taxonomy): Eukaryota > Metazoa > Chordata > Actinopteri > Cypriniformes > Cyprinidae > Cyprinus > Cyprinus carpio. Next base: position 10,329,798 of record NC_056574.1, on the reverse strand, counting down.
GAACAGGCTTTTATGCATGATTTATATAATATTGATTTAGGTGTTATTTCATATATGCCAGATATCAACCTACTTGGGATTATTTTTAAAAAAGGTTTTTCTAAAACAATATGTGACAAGCATGCTCCACTTAAACGTTTAAGGATAAGTGGCAAAGACAACCCCTGGTTTAATGATACTCCTCTCTACACTTATCAGACAGAGAAATGCTGCTTGGGCGAAGGCAAAAAATCAAATGATCTATTAGATTGGAGTTCTTATAGAGCATTAAGAAATTCATGTACTAATTCAATAAAATGTGCAAAACACGTGATTATTATCTCTCTATTGTAAATGAAAATTTAAATAATCCTACTAAATTCTGGAAGCTAGTAAAATCTACTTCAGGACGAGTTTATCCAATTAAAAATTCCAGATC
>NC_056574.1:10284136-10328736 GCF_018340385.1 Cyprinus carpio | reverse complement strand
TTCACAGACATTTCATGGAAACCCTTCACAATAAAATCAAGATGGTGACTGTTACTGCATTAACTGCTACTCAATCTGTTCTTCTTCTTTTCCCAGCACATATCAGATCAGGAACGGCAATTATATTCAATAAAATTAAAGGAAATATTTGAAAAGTGGAAATATAACGCCTCATTATTAAATAAAAGTGTTATTGTGGGTATGGTTAGCGATGTGTGTAGGAACGGCTTTATAGTTCCATATAAAACGGCATCCATTTAATATTAGTAAATATGATCTTTACACTCAATATGTTAGTGCATAACGTTTTATAATGTACAGTACTGAAGTATAAATATCTGCCACCATAACTAATATTTACACTTAAACTTACACTTAGCCTATTGCTGAAGAAAATACTGCTACTTTAGTGTAAACAAAATGTATCATCATTTGCACTTAGTGTAAAACGGTTCAAGCAAGAAACAAGGTCCGTTGTTTCAGTGTGGATGAGAAACAGCTTTATTAATGCAGATTAGCTTTAGTTACTGCCCCTACTTTTCAGAAAATATTTGAGCGAAACCGAACTCATATTTTAATTTAAATCTGAATCTGTTTACAGTGTACCAAGGACTACTGCTTTGGACCATGTATTTTCATAATAATAAAACACTTCCCAGTCAAGCTATACGGTATTTCAAAAAGAGAAGAAAAATGTTTTATACAAACCGCCACTTCCTGAAGACTGATGTTTCTCTAGAAATATAGGGACTATAGTCAAAGTTGTCAAAAATATCTTACTCCTTAGTCCTGTGATCACAGAATACATTCAGGAAATCCCGTAACTATGAAACAGAAACATCCAGATCTCGCCTGTGGCCTGGAATAAAAATACACTTTTGACTCACATGATTCGGACAAGTTTGTGTTTCTGTGTGTGTTGTAAGCCTAAGAGCATAAAGTTTAAGAAAAACGCGTTGTTAATTGACATAACCAATAAAATCATGTTTTTTACATTGTACGCAATATGCATGATGACTTAATGCAAATAAAATAAAACGTTTGATGTAGTAAGCTACATAAACCAATCACGAAATTGTTATTTGGAAAATACAGGAAAAAAAATATTAGCCTAAAGACAAACAAATTATGTCATTTTTTCAAGCAGCGTATTTGATTTCATCAGCCAAAGGAAACGGTTAAGAAAAAGATCAAAGCTGTCCCATAATATCTCACAATCTCATAGATTTCTCCTGACCTACCGTGATAAAACAGACAGTGTGTGATCAGAGAGGATTCCTGAACAAGACCCCTGAACACACGGCTGCAGAGGAAACCACTGTGACTGTGAGGATTGTAGCTGTGTTCTTCCTCCAGTGATAACCTCGTGCTGTCAGCAGAGAGTGCTGGAGATTACAGACACTATGATTTATTAAAAACACCACACTTCTGTCTACATGCAATTTCGCGCTATATGAAACCTACGTAAGCGGAGACTTTAATGTCTATATAAATATATATAAATATATTCCATACCTCAAACAGAGCCTTCCCAAAAACAGAGCAGACAGCAGAATGAAACTCCTGAAGCTGCTGTATGAGTTTATATCCACCGGAGGCAGACTCTGCCTCATGGATTGGTGGTGAATGGACTGAGAGGGGGCGGAGCCTCGTGCACCGCAAATTGACCGATGTGTGAGAGGGTGATTCTTTGAATATCTAAAACGTAACTTTAAAAACATACAAAAAAAAAAAAAAAAAAAAACTTTCGAGTAGACATTTAAACCCAGGACCAATGTGACCAGATAGGAGTGATACTGTCTGTCAATATGTACTGGGGTCAATCTCTCTTGTTGTCTTAACTTTTTAAGCTTTAAAAAAAAAACAATAAGTCACTTTGGATGAAAGCATCTTCTAAATGCATAAACACGTAAAAACTTATTAACTGTAATACAACAACTGAACACACAGCGTCCGAAATGAGGTTTTCACACCTTACCGGAAGTGGTAACCCTATTTAGCCCAGTTCCCTGAAAAAGGAGAATCCAGAGTATTTTGCTCTCATTACAACGCCATTGCAAACAAATGCTTTTGATTTCCTTTTCTTTTTACAAACACAAACAGGTTTTATATTTTCAAAACCAAGTAGACTTGAGAATGGACTTCTAAAAACAGATGAGCCACATTTCACTATTAATATATCAATCAATTGCGTCATAGGCTAAATAATTTAGGAGATTTTTTGACATTATTTATTCAGATAGATTCCATAAAGCCTTAAAAACCTACTCAAAAACATTAGTGTAATATTGTTAAACATAATCTTTGGAGTAGACAGCACATAAACCTTTTTTTTTTTTTTTACAGTGGTGGGTATGGTTTGATTAATGTTACAACTTTTTTTTATCATCTCATCTTTGTAAATTGTTGATTCCTTCCTTTACCTACTTATTTTTTTTAATGTCTTTTATTGTGTGTTTTTTGTTTCTGTCACTGTCATTCTGTTGCACTGCAGAAGCTTCTGTCACGAAAACAAATTCCTCGTATGTGTAAACCCTCATGGCAAATAAAGTCATTCTGATTCTGATTCTGATTCTGTTTATGAAAAGTTACGCCCCCCCCCCCCCTCTTAACATACTTCGATGCCGTGTCCGGCCGGAGACATAAACATAAACTTAAACCCCATTATAAACGAGGCATTTGTGGGGACATTATTACTGATTATAATGACTTTATAGCCCGTTTTAGATTTGATATACACATTTAGATCAAATATTCCACTCTCATTAATGGAGTCAAGCGCTGAAATGTCATGAAATCACCATCCAGAAGTTACATTTTTTTTATATGAATTTAAATAGAAATATTTGCAAGTGGTTATTGTGCTGTGCTGATTTCTCGAACAAATTTTTCTGTGGATCCTGCTGTGTTTAAATGTTTGCACCACAGCAATCATTCGCTTTGAAACAGCAAGAATCGGCATGTGCTCAGCTAGTGAAATCTGACCACGCCCCCAGCACTCATTATTAAAACATATATAGTTTAGCACATTAAAATATATATCTTTTATTTGTAAAATACATACTGTCCTGTAAAAAATAAAAAAGCAGCATTTAATAATCATGACACAATATAATAATATATTATAATAAAGTACCTATAATATATTAAATAGCGAAGTATAGCGAAATCGGTTTTATTATTAAAGTTACCTGCCAAAGTTTGGAAAACATTACGATTTTAAAATTAATGATTTTTGAAAATCTACTCCTCATCAAAGCTGAATTTATTTGATCAAATAAAGTAAGAAAAATCCCTGAAATATTAATACAAGTACAAAAAAAGTTTTCAATTTTAATATATTATAAAATGTAATGTTATTCCTGTGATGCAAAAGCAGGAATTTTCTTCACTCATTACTCCAGTTTTCAGTGTCACATGATCTCTTTTAGAAATCATCATTTGACTCTCAAGCAAACATTACTGCATGATTTTAAGTATAATTCCGCTGCCTTTCAAAGGTTTTGGGATCAATAAAGTTTATTTAAAACGAAGTTTCTTTGCTCATCAAGGCTGTAGCCTACCTATTTGATAAAAAACAAAAAAAATACTGAATATTATTTCAAAAAATAATATTGTGAAACATTATTGGCAATTTAAAATAATCATTGTTCTATATTGAATATATTGTAAATATATCTATATTCTATGTATGGAACATATTCGACTGTGTGATGCGCAGCTGTATTTTCAGCATCATTCCTCCAGTCTCAGTGGTCACATGATCCTTCAGAAATCATTCTAATATGATGATTTATTATCAGTGCTAGAAACTGTTGTGCTGCTTAATATTTTTTGGGACTTGTGAAATTTGCCATAAAAAGTTTTGTGTTACAATATTCAGTAGTTTGGGGTCAGAATTATTTTACTTTATTTTTTTAAAAAAACGTAAAAAAAATCAAAGTTCAACTAGAAATAATAATAAATAAATAAATAAATAAGCAAGGATGTGTTAAATGGACCAAAATTGATAGTAAAGACTTGCATTTGTGAGAAAATATTTTTTTTTTTTTTGAATAAATTTTTTTTCCTTTTTTTTCTTTTCTTTTTTTTTTTTTTGTACTTTTTATTATCAAAGAATCAAAGAAAAAAAAGTAAAAGGTTACAAACGACAAAAAACTAATAATTAAAAGCAGCACAACCGTTTTCAGCACTGATAATAAATCATCATATTAGAATGATTTCTGAAGATAGTGTGACACTGAAGACTGGAGTAATGATGCTGAAAATACAGATATAAATTATACTTTAAATAAAGGTATTGAAATGGCGGAAACCAATATTAGAAATTGCAATAATATTTCGCAATATCACAGTTTTTCTGTATTTCTGAAATGAATACATCCCAGATGAGCAAGAGAGACTCATTAAAAAACAAGTTAAATTATTTATTAGGTTTAGACCTAACATAATATAATATAATATAATATCAAAACAAAACAAACTATTTAAACTGATAGAATAGAATATAAACTGAAGCAAAACTAAAGCTGATCTGGAAGTTAAAATAAATAAATGTAATATATATATATATAATATATATATATATCAGTTGAAATGTATCTAAAAATGAGGCCCTTGGTGAGAGCGGCATGTGTTTGATGAGAGGAAATGATGTGAAAGAAAGGGTTTGGGTGTGTTGTATATGAATGACTAAGCTCGTGCACGCGCCCGCTCATACAGAATACCACAAACTCAGATCAGAAACGAGTTTAAGAACAAAATACTTGTGAATTAGAAGGATATTTTTCCTGTGAAGTTCTCCTGTGCATACCAATACCGCTTTCTCTTAGGACAATTTATTTATTTTTTAAATTGGATTAAAGAAAACTTTTTTTCACTGCACGCAATTATTATGAAAAATAAGAATAGTATAGGCATACATTTTCCATGTTTTTTTTGTTATTTTTACAGTGTACACACACTATCAGACTCTCTTTCTTACAGTATTATAGGCCTATTGTCTCTCGCACACTATCAAACCTTTCTCTCTCTCTCACACACACACACACGACAAGAATTGCGTTTATTTGAAGGTTGAACCACATTTTTATAAGTTTATTTATCTCCAATCTAATATAGTTGTTAATTGTGCATTTGTAGCCTACTAACATGTAATTGTGCACAAAAACAATAATAATAAATACAAATGAAAATGGATCACATGTAATTGTGCACAAAATCACTAATATTACATTCTATCACTAATTTTTCATTCTGACATCTATGTGCTGCCTGCTCCCGCCCTAGATTCACTTTTTTTGTACACGGAGATTCAAAAGAGAACATGATACATCTTTTTTGTATTAGTTAGTAAAACGATGGAACGGATTATTATAATCGTGAGACGATTTATGGAAAATGAGCGAACGAATTATTATTGTGTGCATGATTTACTTTAAATGGACGGAACTAATTCTTATTGTGTGCATGATTTAGTTTTTGTGTTCCTCGTGACATGCTCCGGCATACGTTCTGTAAGCGATTGATTTATTCTGACAACTACGAAAATATTCCACATTTAATGTTTACTTTTTTAGTTCGTGTTAATAGTTATCTCCCTCTCTCTCTCTCTCTCTCTCTCTCTCACACACACACACACACCACAAACACACACACCACACACACACCAGCTTGACATACTCGGGGCACGTTCTGCATGTTTTAAAGCATTGGGGACAATTTATTTGATAGGCTACATTTGTATTTTCTTAATTATGTAAAACAATGTATTATCTTTGGATGAATTTGGGTGTCTTTTATCAGATTTACAATTGCTATAACATCTCTAGTACTTTCTTTAGTTTCAGGAAGCCAAAGCTAAGCTAAAGCTTCTGGTAGCAAAACTGTTCGAGAGTTTCTGACTGCATCAATAATAATTTAGCACGAATATGGCTCTATTCCACAACATCAGCTCTCACTATCTTTGATCACAGAAAGTGATTTCGTCTAGGAAAGTAAAATCTAAATGCTTAAAAAAAAAAGAAGCATTCATCGGATCTTGCTCTTTCAGACACGCATTTAATGAGACCGTCTCATCACACTCAGTATGTGTGTGTGTGTGTGTGTTAGTGTGTGTGTGTGTGTGTTGTGTGTGTGTGTGGGTGTGTGTGTATCCCTTGTTGCCTAGTAACGAACTTGCAGTAACTCACCAGGAAACAACACATTCTAATCTCTGATTGGCTGATAGGTGGCATGTAACTCTGTGTAACTCGAGACAGAGATTTTTGCAGTATTGAGTTTAATTCAAAGATTTCTTGGCCGTTCGCCTGATCGAATTAACACACACATTCTAACAGCAAAATATTACTTTAAATTATTTTAAAAAACGAATTACTAGTCAAATGAGAATATCTTAACTGAACCAGCAGTATATATACGTGAGCACATCTCTGTTCAGACCTGCAGAAATACAGAGACATGCAGCGATTAAATCACTCTCAGTGTAACGAGCCTTTAACAAACTCCCACAGGTTTACAATAACAATATAAAAAAATATAATAACAATTTAACAATATAAACCACTCACAACAGACATGAGTGTCCTGCTGTCACTCCCTTCTCCCTGTGCTCCAGGATATATTTCAGCAGCAGTTCCTTCACTCTTCTGCAGTAGTTCTTGGGACTTGAGTTTTTTAAGTGAAACGATGACACTTTAACACGTTTATTATCGGTCTGTTCTTCATCATCTCCATGTCAACAGAGTCATGATGTAACTCAATAAGCGCTTAATAAACTCCAGGACCTCCTCCTCCTCCTGGATCCGTAGATCTGGACCGTCTTTCCTCATCCATATGTGTTTCTTCATCACAGATTTAAACTTCATGCTTCCCCCTCTGCTGTTCCCTGAGCTTTAACTTTCTTTTCCCCCAGTGCAGTGTTTCAGAAGAGGCGCTAACACTGCGGAATCTGTGTGAAGTTCAGAGTAGAATTAAAGCTGTTCGCTAAAAATCCCGAGTCTCTCTTCGAAGGCGCGTTTATTATTCAAATATCAGGAAACAGATCACGTCACAATCGACGAGGAAGCACAGAGCCAATGAGCTTTCGAGGCGGCCAATTTTTTAAATCTCTCTGTCGAGTGACAGATTTAATAATCAGCAAAAACAAGCGTCTGAACTTCCTGAAGACTGAACTTCCTGAAGCTGATATTCGTGCATCACTGAGCAATGCAGAGTTTAAAGGAAAATCACAGTTGCGTGCAGGTTAATACACCATACACAATGGAAGAATTATGCGAGCGATTTTACAGTCTCCAAAATCATGTGAGGACTAGAACAGGTCAAAATAATAACTTGTCTCAGAATAGCGCTGTTAGATCCTCCCCTCAGTAATTTAAAGGAGCAGTTGATATGAAATATGAGCCTGTGATCGGGCTGCTGTTGCAGTTGAACTAGTAGCCTAAATATATACTAGTGTAAAATTATATGTTCAAACATATGTGTAAAAATAGGTGTTCTCTTGTTTTATAGTGTATCAAAAATGAACTTGTATAGGACTCGGATAAATACGAAAGCCCTGAGCCACAACATGAGGGGAGGAAAAAAAAAAAGTGATAGTGTGGGTGAGGGAAATACTAGCTGTGTCCCCAAACTTAAGTCCGCATGGACTCCGAAGACCGCATTTGAAGTGAGAAATGCGTCACCGTCGCGGCGCGACGAAGGCTGACGAGTTTCGAAAAGCGACTTCAAATGCGCCCTTCATTTCCCATGAAAATGAAGTGTACAATCTTATGGACACTTTGCACCCTACCATATCCCAGAATCACTTGCGTGCGTATTGACGAAGGTGTTTATATTCAGAGGCAGGTGAGAGTTCTGTGGAGGACTTCACATTGAAATGTAAGTATTCTGTTTTCATTTACTCAAATACCTAGCGAAAGTGTTTAAAGCCAGGGTTTTTAACATAAAGCCCACAAACAATAAGACAGCCACTATAAGGCAAATGGTCTTACCCTTCGTTGTGTTTTTGAAGTGCTGTCATGCAGGAGATGTCTACAAATGTTTTAACCCAAACTTTAGCACTTCAGGATTTTGTATGCATGTCCTGCTGTGTCATAATTTTCTAATGTTAAGATCGCAAACCTGTCTTTTTTCATAAGTGTTTCCATTTTCTTTTGTTTTAATACTATTCTGGAGAAAGTGAGCATGTGTTTTTGTTGTTAACAGGCAAGGTTTCTTTGTGAAGTGTCCTGAGACAGGTGAGGGAGCGAGTGGACAGGGGAGCTCAAACTCAAACAAATACATTCTTCACTAGCCAAGAGAAAACAGTGGGGGAAAAAATAGGTACAGTACATTTACAGTTTTTCCAATATATTTTTTTAAAATGTTTATATTGTCAATGAAACAACCTAATTTCTGTAGTTTATTTTTGTGACGCAAGTTAAAAAATGAATTTGCATAAATTGTATACATTATTCATTTTTGTGTGTGTAATTTATTCCGTATGTAAGCCTGAGTACTTTCCTGCAACATTTTGTATTTTTGTTTTGCATATTCACATGTGTAAATAAAAGTGCTTATGTACATTGTTAATTTTTTTTTTTTAATGTAGCTTATATTTTTTTCACAAAAATCTTATTTTATATGTTTATTTGTTTGTCCCATAATAGAATTTTTTTTACACATTAAAACAAATTGTTCTATACATAATAGAAAGTACTTTTGGGTACAACCCATTTACAACAGCTTAGGTTTTAACATCAGAAAACAACATCAGTTTGAGTCCGGCCCTGCCTCCATGTGTTCTGGGGTCTTCAGGAGGTGGATCTCTTGGTGAATGGCCAGCACCTCCTCAGAGACTACGGAGGACAGTGCGGTGACAGTAGAGACGAGGACATGTCAAACACTCTGGAGAGCATCTGTATGATTGTACCGCTGGCAGACAGAAGAGAAACACCAGGGTCTGGATCGTGGCACACCATCACTGTTGCCGTTCACTTCCCAGTAGATCCAGCAGCACTGTCAGGGTCTCCCTGCTCAGAACAAAACCATGAAACACCTGTCCCAGCGCTGCCACATTCAGCTCGTATCCTGCACAGGGGTCTGGTCTGATTTAGGGAAAGAAGGAAAAGAGAAATTGTTAGAAGCTATGACACCGTAATTAGTACAAGTAATATTGAGATACTTTAGTAAACTACCAATATTCATATTGGGGAAAACTACTACTCATATTTAAAACTTTTAGCTGAAGAGATAGTTCACCCAAAAAATATAAATTCCAAACCTGGAGCAACTGAAGGGTGATAGTAAATGATTACACAATTTTCATTTTGGGCTGAACTATCCTTTAAGTAAAAGTATTTATCTTGCATACTCTAAATATACTTAAGGTCATTGAGAGTAAAGTGTTACGTGTGAGAACGTCAGAGTGGTTTTAAAACGTGTGTTAACATGTTGAGTGGAGTGTGTGCGTACGTTTTTTTTTTTTGGATGTGGCGTACGTTTTTTTTTTTTTTTTCAAGAATAAGTTCTCAAGTTGGAAAGGGGCGTTCGAAGTCAGGTGCGGCCAGGACTGGGGCATTACACAAAAGATCTTTCGTTCCAGAGAAAGCACCGTTTCACAAGTAGAACATGTGAAACATTATGTGGGGTGTTTTCCCGACTAGCTGGTGCATCGCTAACCGTGAACCTGACAAAATGTGAGTTCGCCAAAGGGCCTACGTTACCTATCTTGGCAAACGTGTGGGCCAAGGTCAGGTTTTGTCCAATAGATGCCAAGGTTGTGGCTATAACTGAATTTCCTACACCCACAAACAAACCTGAGTTACGCCGCTTCATTGGAATGGCTGGTTATTACCGTGGGTTTGTCGCAACTTTGCCACTCTTATTGCAGCCCTAACGGACCTTCTCCGACCGTCACAAAGTTTCAACAACTGGACTTCTACTTGTGAACGTGCTTTCTCTGGAACGAAAGATCTTTTGTGTGTAATGCCCCAGTCCTGGCCGCACCTGACTTCGAACGCCCTTTCCAACTTGAGGTTGACGCGAGTATGGTAGGCGCGGACGCTGTCCTTCTGCAGACGTCTGAAATGGACATCAAAAGACCTGTGTGTTATTATCTCGAAAAAGTTTAATCACTGTCATACAAGTATAGCACTATTGAAAAAGAGGCTCTTGCGTTATTGATGGCATTGAAACATTTCGAGGTTTTATCTGGGTGGGTCCACGTTCCTGTCAGAGTTTATACGGACCATAAAATCCGTTGGTTTTTCTGAATCGCATGTTACAATGCAAACCAACGCTTAATGCGTTGGTCCCCTCGCTCTTCAGGAGTTCCATTTGGAGATTGTCCATAAGCGCGGTACTGAAAACCTGATCGCTGATGCGCTGTCCAGAGCGCACAGTGCTGAAGATGTCGAGTAGGTTAAGAGATCAATGTGATGTAGCCATTAATCTTTTGGGGAGGGGAGGAGTGTTACGTGTGAGAACGTAAGAGTGGTTTAAAACGTGTGTTAACATGTGAGTGGAGTGTGTGCGTACTTTTTTTTTTCTCTCTCTCTGTCTTTCTCTCTCTTTTGCTCCCCGCTCATTAGAGCAACAGGTGCAGCTGCTAAGTGGGTGCGGCTGAAGCGTTTCAACGCGTGGATATAAGCGGTGGGGATTGTCTGCTCGTGGAGCTCTCCCTCCTGCTTCCTTGGTAGATCGTGTGTGTACGACTGCTGCTTAAAATGGTGTTGTGTTAACCTCGAGAGAGCTGTGTGGTGTCCCAGTTCATGTAAAACTCCTGGTGAGGAGTTAGAACTGGTAGTGGTATAAGGCCGGTAACTGTATTAGCTAACTAATCATCACTTATTCAAAATAATCGGCGAGAGGGGTATTTGGCCTTGGTTTTTTTTTTTTTTTCATATAGTTTTCTCCTGTTTAATGGTCAGCAAGGGAGGTAAGGATTCTGTATTTTATTTATTGTTTAGTTCCAGGGAAGGGGACCTAAAACTTAGTTAGAAAATCCCTCTTTTGTTTATGTTTTGGGCCGTCTGAAACCCCTCCTAGCCTACGTCATTTCTCATTGCGGTTAAGTCATTCCTATGTAAACGAATAAACACTTTTTTTATTCTTGACTTCTTGGTTTGTGTGCCGGGGTGTTTGTGTGGAAGCAGGAGATTGAACTCCGGGCGGTACCCTTTCTTCCTTCTCGGTGCCGCTCTCGATGTGCGTGTGCGTGGCACGTAAACATAAGGTATGTGCAGTATTGTCTTGAAAAAGAGAATTTGTCAGGATGGTTTTTACATTAATAATACTGCTGCACCTCTGTGTATGTTGCAGTTTACTTCTAAATATGTTCAAGGTTATTAAATTTAAAGTTGCTGGACATTAAGCTGCACTATGCTCTATTTTTTAAATACAGTTTTTATTTTTATGGTTAACTGCCTAAAAAAATATGGGTTGTAAACCTGTCTACATATGGTCAAGACAATAAACTACATAAATTGCACCTTTGTAAGATATCAGTCAGCATTTGAACTGCTATGTGTGTATTTTGTAGTTTTTCGTATGTATCATTACATTATTCAAGTAAGCTCCAAGCCAGTACCTGCATTTAAAGTTGTAATCAGACGAAGATCGCAGCAAACCAGTGTAGTTTACCTGGCCTCGGTCTTGGCTAAGCCTGAGGTTCATCACCGTCTCCTCCATTATGCGTAATATGGAAGTAAAATAATGACATATGTCTTTGAAACAAAAAAGCATGCTGAATAACACTAAATGAAAAAATTATGCATTGCATTAACAGTACTTTGCATTTTAATGCCTTGTATTTCCAGGGCTTACGTTTTTTAGGTCCTGAAATTTAACAGTTGTTCGTTTAAGCTGTGAATATTTCAATTCGAAATATTTCACACACCTTTTCATAATTAAAAAAAATCAATAATTCATATTCACGTTCCAGAATTCACTTCCAAAATATTCCATCAGTTTAAATATTCGACAGGCAAATTTCGGTCTATTTTATTTCACTTTCCAAATTCTGATGATTCCACATATTCAGTGGTTAAAATTCAGCAGATAATTTGGCATTTCACATCCAGGATCTGCAGGAATAGCAGTAGAGCACCAATGCATGATCTCCAGCTGCTGTCAGTCGCTCACCAGCAGGTGGCGCAAGCGGTGTTGATGAAGAGCAACAGGTGGATTAAGTAGTACAGTTACAAAAAACTGATCTGCAGAAATGAAGCAAGCGCTAAGTAGAAGTTTTGATTATCGGGGCATGTGGAAAAGCTGATTGTGTGTATGTTTAATTCAACATCTTCGCTGTTACCCGTAGCCTACAAGTAAGCAGCATTCTCTACCACAAAGGAGATTATAATGTCGTTTTTAAACCAAAACACTGAACTACAGAACTAACATTACATCTAAGGAAGACTTATATGCTTTCGGTTGTTTAGTTTCCGTAACTTTGTGTCATGGCTTGTGTGACGCTGTGCTGTAATACTGGGGATCCCCTCACGTCACACTCCAGGATTCCCGATTGACGAGTAACGCTCTTCAATGAATTAATACTGTGATATAACACCTCAGATCTCAGAATACACTTTATTGTACGGAAGTCCTAAGAGGCCATGGATTATATATTTTTACCTAACTCAAAAAATAAAAAAAAAAAACGCTGTTTCCCTCAGAAATCTGTTAAAGAAAAGAAAAAAACGCATTATGTGGCTCAGCGCACTAAACGCAATGACAGCGATTAAAAAGACCAAACTCAGATCTTAAAGATGATGCAAACTATATACAGACAGGTATTAAATATTTCACATAAAAAAAACAAAATAGTCTTTTATTGCCTCAAGATATTAAAGTATTAAATTTGGCATCTAATTAATAAAATATATTACTGTATATTATGTACATTTATGCAGATGAGCCCAGAATATGAGCCCACAACCCACAAAGTTTCCCCAAACAAATTTTTTTCGTAAAAAGAAAACTAAGCGCAGTAGTTTTAGATTTGATATTCGCTGCATATTCGCCTAAGCTGCTTTAGGGACCATCTGCAAATTTACCTCAAAACAAAACAAAGTACAATAATTTATTAAAATTAATGTTTACAGTAAATTAATACTTTACTCAAACTAAGTATATATTGTCAATAACTCGTCTTACACAATCATTTCCATAAGTATGTAAACTACACAAATATTTTTTAAGAAAAAATTACAATACTTAAAAAAATAAAAATACAGATAAAAGTCTTACCAGTCACAATACTGACCACAAGTACTACCAACAAACAAAAGTACACTGACTTGCTGCAGTTTAAATTTTGCCAATATCTTCCTCACTGTATATACAGTATATAATTATTCTTAAGAAATTACTGTAAATCCACATCATTTTTTTTTTTTTTTTTTTTTTTAATTTATGTTCCAAAGGTTGTAGTACTAGATTGACATACTATAGGTAAATTTTTGCTAATACCTCCCCTTGCTGTACATAAAGTACATTAATATTTTTATAATACAACCTTTGGAACATGAAAAATCCCTTTTGGGGTCTTACAGATTTTTTTTGTTTTAAATAATTGTGAATGGCACATACACTAAGGCAGATAAGTAGCAATTTACATGAACTACGTAACTAACAAAGCGTACTACAACCTGTGAAACATGAAAAAATCCCTTTGGGTAAATAGTTTTTTAAAAAAGAAAATGTATGTATTTTACGTAATGTAAGGGAGATATTGGCTAAATCTAACCTGTAGTAGTAAGTCAGTCTTTTATCTAGCAATGTACTACAACTGTTGGAGCATGAAAAACCCTTTCCAGGGATCTTTAATATGTAAATATAATTGTGTACTGTACATATATGAAGGGAGGTATTGGCAAAATCTCACCTGTAAAAAAAATCACTATAAGAAATACAAGATTTAGAATCTGACAGTGTGTTATTTAAATTTTTAATTAAAACACATTGGACCTTTTAACCCCAGTCAGTGGAATTGTTAGACGGTCCCTTGGGTCAATAATTTATTCAGTTTAAATTTGCAGCAATAATACACCTAGATGGTTTTGAACTCATTTTTTTTAATGTTGAAATAAAGTGGTTGCATATTGTTAAAACTAATCATGGTATTGATATCTTTGTGGGACTGTCGACTTTATAGATCATTGGAAATGGAAAGCAATTGTATTCTGAGATTTGAGGTTTTGTATCACAGTACCTCAATTGCTTGCCTGTTTATAGTTCTCATAATCATCAATAAAGTGTATTCTGAGATTTGAGGTTTTGTATCACAGTATTAATTCATTGAAGAGCGTTACTCGTCATTGGGAATCCTGGAGTGTGACGTGAGGGGATCCCCAGTATTACAGCACAGCGTCACACAAGCCATGACACAAAGTTACGGAAACAAAACAACCGAAAGCAATATATGTCTTCCTTAGATGTAATGTTAGTTCTGTAGTTCAGTGTTGGGTTTCATTTAAACGACATTATAATCTCCTTTGTGGTAAAGAATGCTGCTTATGTAGGCTACGGGAAACAGCGAAGATGTTGAATTAAACATACACACAATCAGCTTTTTCCACATGCCCCGATAATCAAAACTTCTACTTAGCGCTTGCTTCATTTCTGCAGATCAGTTTTTGTAACTGTACTACTTAATCCACCTGTTTGCTTTGGTCTTAATCAACAGCCACGCTTGCACCACCTGCTGGTGAGAGACTGACAGCAGCTGGAGATCACGCATCGGTGCTCTACTGCTATTCCTGCAGCTCCCCGATGTGCAATGGTGAATTTTCTGCCGAATTTTAACCACTGAATTTGTGGAAGCGAATTTGTAAAGTGAAATAAATAGACCGAAATTTGCCTGTCGAATATTATACATCGTATTTTTTTAAACCGATGGAACATTTTGGAAGTGAATTCTGGAACGTGAATATGAATTATTGATTTTTTAATTATGAAAAGGTGTGTGAAATATTTCGAATTGAAATATTCACAGCTTAAACGAACAACTGTTAAATTTCAGGACCTAATAACGTAAGCCCTGGAAATACAGGCATTAAAAAAATGCAAGTACTGTTAATGCAATGCATATTTTTTTTTCATTTAGTGCTATTCAGCATGCTTTTTTGTTTCAAAGACATATGTCATTATTTACTTCCATAGTGTAAATCATAAAAAACTAAAAAAACGATCAGTTCTGGCTCCACTTGTCCTGGCAGGACTGTCCTCTCGTCAGCGCTCTACTCGCACCGTTGCTATGCGACAGAGCGCTAATCGGAAACACCTGGTGACGGAATTAGGAAATCCTGTGAAGGCGGAGCATCTCACGCACTTCGGAGGCTTGAGCTGTGTCCCAAACTTAAGTGCATGGACTCCGAAGTGCGCATTTGAAGTGCGAATGCGTCACAGTGGTGCGACGAAGGGTGTCTCAAACTTAAGTGTGTGGACTCTGAAGTGCGGATGTGAAGTGCGATTGCGTCACAGCGTGACGACGTAAACTGTCCCAAAGTCAGAATGCGCACTTCGAAGACCGCATTTGAAGTGCGAATGCGTCACTGCGGCGCGACGAAGACTGACGAGTTTCAAAAGCGACTTCAAATGCGCCCTTCATTTCCCATGAAAATGAAGTGTACATCTTAAGGACACTTCGCACTCTTCTATATCCCAGAATCACTTGCGTGCATCGGACGAAGGTGTTTATATTCAGAGGCAGGTGAGAGTTCTGTGGAGGACTTTCACATTGAAATGTAAGTATTGTGTTTTTCATTTACTCAAATACCTAGCGAAAGTGTTTAAAGCCAGGGTTTTTGTTAACATAAAAGCCCACAAACAATAAGACAGCCACTATATAAGGCAATGGTCTTTCCCTTTGTTGTGTTTCTGTAGTGCTGTCATGCAGGAGATGTCTACAAATGTTTTAAAAATAACCAAACTTTTGCACTTAAGTATTTTGTATGCATGTCCTGCTGTGTCATATTTTCTAATGTTAAGATTGCAAACCTGTATTCTTTCATAAGTGTTTCCATTTTCTTTTGTTTTAATACTATTCTGGAGAAAGTGAGCTTGTGTTTTTGTTGTTAACAGGCATGGTTTATTTGTGAAGTGTCCTGAGACCGGTGAGGGAGCGAGTGGACAGGGAGGTCAAACTCA
Source organism: Cyprinus carpio (assembly GCF_018340385.1). Taxonomy (NCBI): domain Eukaryota; kingdom Metazoa; phylum Chordata; class Actinopteri; order Cypriniformes; family Cyprinidae; genus Cyprinus; species Cyprinus carpio. The sequence continues at coordinate 10,312,608 of NC_056574.1, read as the reverse complement.
AACAAATACATTCTTCACTAGCCAAGAGAAAACAGTGGGGAAAAAATGAGTACGTTACAGTATTTTCCAATATTTTTAAAAATGTCATATTGTCAATGAAACAACCTAATTTCTGTAGTTTATTTTTGTGACGCAAGTTAAAAATGAAATGCATAAATTGTATACATTTTTTATTTTTTTTTTGTGTGTAATTTATTCCTAAATAACCCTGAGTACTATCTGTACATTTTGTATTTTTGTTTTGCATAGTAACATGTAAATAAAAGAAAAGTGCTTATGTACATTGTTAATTTTTTTTAATGTAGCTTAAAATTTTTTTTTTCACAAAACATTCTTTTATATGTTTATTTGTTTGTCCTGTAAATACTTTTTTTACACGTTAAAACAAATGTGTTCTATACATAATAGAAAGTACTTTTTACAACCATTTACAACATAGCTTAGGTTTAAACATCAGAAAAACAACATCAGTTTGAGCCCGGCCCTGCCTCCATGTGTTCTGGGGTCTTCAGGAGGTCAGTCTCTTGGTGAATGGACAGCACCTCCTCAGAGACTCGGAGGACAGAGCGGTGACAGTGGAACGAGGGGACATGTCAAACACTCTGGAGAGCATCTGTATGATGTACCGCTGGCAGACAGAAGAGAAACACCAGGGTCTGGATCGTGGTACACCATCACTGTTGACGTTCACTTCCCAGTAGATCCAGCAGCACTGTCAGGGTCTCCCTGCTCAGAACAAAACCATTAAACACCTGTCCAGCGCTGCCACATTCAGCTTTATCCTGCAGTACAGGGGTCTGGTCTGATTTAGGGAAAGAAGGAAAAGAGAAATCTAGAGCTATGACAAAATAATTAGTACAAGAAATACTGACATACTTTAGTAAACTACTTTTAGTAACTACCAATACCATATTGGGGAAAAACTACTACTCATATTTAAAACCTTAGCTGAAGGGATAGTTCACCAAAAAATATAAATTACAAACCTAGAGCAACTGAAGGGTGAGTAAATGATTACACAATTTTCATTTTTGGCTGAACTATCCTTTAAGTAAATGTATTATCTTGCATACTCTAATATACTTAAGGTATTGAGAGTAAAAGTAAAGGTATGTGCAGTATTGTCTTGAAAAAGAGAATTCATCAGGATGGTTTTACATTAATAATACTGCTGCACCTCTGTGTATGTTGCAGTTTACTTCTAAATATGTTCAAGGTTATTAAATTTAAAGCTGCTGGACATTAAGCTGTACTATGCTTTATTTTTTTAAATACAGTTTTATTTTTTATGGTTAACTGCCTAAAAAAATACGGGTTGCAAACCTGTCTACATATGGTCAAGACAATAAACTACATAAAATTGCACCTTTGTAAGATATCAGTCAGCATTTGAACTGCTATGTGTGTATTTTTTGTAGTTTTTTTCATGTGTATCATTACATTATTCAAGTAAGCTCAAACCAGTACCTGCATTTAAAGTTGTAATCCGACGAAGATCGCAGTAAACCAGTGTAGTTTACCTGGCCTCGGTGTTGGCTAAGCCTGAGGTTCATCACCGTCTCCTCCATTATGAGTAAATCATAAAAACAAAACCGATCAATTCTGGCTCCACCTATCCTGGCAGGACTGTCCTCTAGTCATCGCTCTTCTCGCACCGTTGCTATGCGACAGAGCGCTAATCGGAAACACCTGGTGACGTGATTAGGAAACCCTGTGAAGGTGGAGCATCTCACGCACTTCGGAGGCCTGGTCTTCGAAGTCCGTGTGGCCTTCGAAGTGTGCACACTCAACTTTGGGACACAGCTAATGTTAGTCAGTTCAAATTAGCAGCATACAGAAAGATACATCCACACACAATTAGTTTTTTTTAAACTTACCTTGTTATATTGTGTAGAAGTAATCAGTCTTTGTCCAAAAGGTAAAATGCAAGCAGTCTCTGCTTCTTCCTAGTTTCAGCAAATTCGACGCAGAAATTCAAAACATCGCTTGTTGCGCATGCTCTCTAACCGTCCTTATTTCTTCTTCTGTTGTTTTGTTGCGCATTAGCAACACATTAGCGCACTGCTGCCTCTCACTGGTGAATTAATGTCATCGGTTTTGTTGTAGCTACTTGAATATTTTAAGAGCTACTCATTGCAGTAAGTTTTATTTGCCTTAAAATTAACTGTAACTTAATAAAACCTAGTAAGTATAACAACTAAGTAAAGATAACTTATTATATTTAAGTAAGGTAAACTATTGGATTTTATAGAGTGTGTATTTGTACTGTAGGTTTTGTCATCTGAGGCCAAAGTTTGATATTGATAGATGTAATGGTTTTTTTGACTGGAGAATTTGATTTTTTACATGGAAGTTAGTACTAAGACATTTGTTACGAGAATGTGTTTATAGTTGTGAGAAAGGGGTAAATTGTTTCACGTGTTAGGAATCAAGAAAAACTAAGACAGCATTTAGTAAAATTGAAACAAGTGGGAAATCTTTGGGATAAGCAATGCACACGGATTGTATAAAACTATACTGTCAGTACATCATAGTTAAATTAAAATTGCATTTGCATTCGTTTCTCTTTCAAAAAGTGTGGAAATTGATTTTTAAAAATAAACTTTTAAATAGGCCTATTCCTTATAAAGTGGCTCTCTCGCCGCATTAATATCACAGCTTTTAGCTTCAGGTTATCACATAGGGTCTAGGCTTTGATAATAAAATAAACTGCATAAATAATTAAATAAAAAGTTTTTTTTTGAGCACTCATTATAAATCACTTTTCAAACAATATCACCTAAAAATCAATTGAAAATCATGTAAGTCTATTCAGTGACTAACATGGAGTGTCCAAATATATTTACAGTTACAGCTTAAATGAAATAATACAATAATAATATAGGCTAATTTTAATCTGAGCACATATGGATTTACTGGTAATAGTTAATATAACACGTCTCTAAAGAAAAAAAATCACTATACAGTAGACCTCATTTCTGAAAACTAGATAATTGTATGATCAGCAGATGTCTATTATTTCAGAGTTCAGGTTACAGCTGCTTATTACCAGAGCAGTTTCTTGTAGGCTACTCTACATGTTCAAATTAAGAGGCTATATATTGATAAATAATTAATACGTTTATACATATGCCTATTTGAAAATGTTTTGAAACTGGTAACCAGTTTGACACATTTTCATTTTCAAGTGTTATGTCTATAAAAATAAGTCTGTAACTATATAGCAGCCTACTTTTCAAGTGTTGATACTGAAGCCTTATGATCACAAACGTTATGGGCTCCAACTAGGTTAACTTAACTTAGGCTCTATTCTTCAATTTTTTTTCATTTCATTTATTTGTTTATTTGTACAGGACAACGCACAACACACAGTGTTGTGCCAGAGCTTAGCTATAAAGCTAATTTGGCATCTGCAGTCCCTGGGCAGGATGTTTTTACAAAATTACAATATTAAGTGGCAAACAATCCAATACATATAATACATACAATATCACATCATACTACCATTAGATTACAAAATAAAAGTCAATGATCACTATCTCTGATTTTCCTTAAGCCCCTACTTTAAGCATGGTTTTAAAAATAATAAATGTTGTACGCTCTCTTATATAAACAGGTATTACATTCCATCTCTCTGCTACTCTAACTGAAAAGCTGATTGTCCAAAAACAGTTTTCTTAAATTTAGTTGAACAGTCACCTCAAACTGATGACCTATTTTCTTTAAAGAAAGTCACACCTTGTTTAAGAAGTGGTGGTGCAAGATCATGAAATAGTTTGTACATTAATCACACATCAGCAAAAAATTTAAAATTGTCAAATGTCAATAATTTATGTTTTAATAATATTGCAATGATGATAACTTCTTGGCTTTTTAGCTAAGATTTTTACAGCTTGTTTATAAATAGTATATAATGGTTTCGATGTATTTTTATTTGTATGAGACCAACTTGTAGCACAGTAAGATAAATGAGGAAAGATCATTGTATGCATAAATAGTTTAGCAGCAGCCACAGGCAATTGGTGCCTAATATTTCTGAAGATCGTCAAACTTGCTCTAGTACTTTTAGAGACCTTTTTAATATGTTTTATAAAATTTAAGTTAGAATCCATAATCATACCCGAATATTTAAAATGTTCAACAATATTTAGTATTACCTCTCCTTTAACTAGAATCTGAGACCTAGAAAAAATACATTCCCACAGTTTTACTCGCATTAAGAGTAAGGCAAGAGTGACATAGCCAATCTGAGACTTTGTTCAATGCAGCAGAAAGTTTGATAGCTTGTTCTTTTGTCTTAGCATACTACTGTATCATCTGCATACATCTAATCCTGTACCTCTGGACAAACTGTCGGTAGATCATTAATGTATAAACTTAACAAAATTGGTCCAAGAATCGACCCCTGCGGGACTCCAATATTACAGTCAAGGAATGGTGAGCATGCATCATTAATTCGTGTACATTGTTTTCTTAAATTTAGGCATGACTCCACCATGTTAATATATTAGTAGAAAAATTAAACCTTGATAATTTAGATAAAAGAAGATTATGATTAACGGTATCAAAAGCCTTTTTTTAAAATCAAGGAAGACAGCACCAACAAACACCTCCCCTATCAAGACTGGATTTAATTTGTTAACAAAATAACAGTTTGCTGTCTCTGTAGAGTGATGTACCCTAAATCCAAACTGCACATACAAATGTAATGGAATTGACAAATTAACCAAATGAGTTACAGGTGTACTAAGAACGTTTTCATGCGTTTTAACAAATACAGAATCACAATTAAAAACATCTTTGGCCCTAGAACTCTTAAACTGGCTTAGAATTTTTATTATATAGGACTCAGATACTTCAGAAATATTAAAAACAGTAAGATCATGATTTGGTAATATAATATCCTTACTTGTCATACCAAATCCACGTGTTAAATCTCGAACTGAGTCTATAAAAAAAATATTAAAAAAACACTAGCAATTTGATGCTTATCTTGAATTAAACATCCATGAACTTGCAATTCAATACCTTTATCGTTTTTTTATAATTTTTCTTTCGTACTTTATTGATATTCTCCCATACTTCTCTACTATTCCCCTCTTGCATCATTTATAACACTGGTTCTCTCCCGGGGGGTTTCACTTAAACTACTGTCATAAAAAGTTTTGTATATACATAACTCCTGAATAAAAAGGTTATAAGCGGTTTTATTAAGCGAGTCATTGAGTTGTTCATTTTAAACGATTCATTCAAACGGCCAATTCATCAAGAATGAGACAGATGTTTGTGAATGGGTCACTAGCCGCGTTTCCACTGAGCTGTCGGGGCCAAAAAGCGGGCGTGCGAGTGCGTGCCAGGGCCAGTCGCATTTCCACTGTCACTTCCGGGCTTGATCGTGCCTCGTCGGTGCTTCCTCGGGGGCCAACGGCCAGGGTTTTTTGGCCCGACGAAAACCTTGGGCCAAGGATTCATAACGCATGGATTTGCCAAATATTCAATAAAGTGTGGAGTTTCTCTCGCGTCTGGAGAGCGTCAGCGCCCGTTCATATCAGAAAGATAACAGCTATAACCCCAGCATTAAACACTTTTTAAATATAGTTGAGCTCAAAACTCACTTTCAGTCAGCAGCGAGTGTTTTGAAAATAACTCGATCCGATCCGATGTGGATTATAAATCACCATAAAAGACAGAAATATTTATAAGCGATGCAAAAAGACTGCACGCGATGGTATTAAAGTTACCATACTAAATATGATAAATGTGACCGCTTGAAGAAAATCAGACGTCAGCTTCTTATTCTCTATCACAGTCGTGCTGTGTCCTCACAGACTTTGAGAAAACGGCGCTCATTTGTTTGATTTCTCCTCGAGAAGCTGTACAAGCCTCAAAAGTTTATAGGTCCTTGCACCCTGACTGAGGTCCGAAACTGTCGTATTCGTTTTTTTCATATTTCGCGTCATTTGTGTGGCTCTCAATTGTCAAAAACACCCCTCAAAATATTTGCTACGGATGCGAAAAAATGCAGAAAAACGAACCATATAATAAGGTTTATGACGGACGGAAGTTTCAGAGGCTGCAAACGTATAAAACGTGACGGTCGTTATTTAGTTATATATATATATATATATATATAGATATATATATATATATTATATATATATATATAATATATATATATATATATATGAAACGAATAAATCGAAGTAGTCAGAATATAGACTACAGTTAAAGCTTTCCTTTAGTTTTTGTGAAATGCTCACACGTACGCACGCAGCCTCGCACACACAAACATGTTTAAATACATTTACGTTGTTAATAAATAAATAACAATAAATTGTTGTAACAGCAATATCTCCAATTGTGTTTCCACTGTAAAAAATGTCATGACTTTGCCAATGCAAAGAGAGTACTGCCCACCTTTTTCCCCACTTCAAGCATTGTTATAACACAAACAAATCATCCTCCTGGCGACTTGTGTGTTTTTTTTTTTTTTTTTTTGTCAAAAAGCGACAAATCCAGCTACTTTTACTGGTGTTTTTGGAGACTTTCTGTGGTGTGGTGGAAACTCGAAAGCACGAATCACTCTGCAGTTAGGCCTACTTTGCTCAACGAGCAGCGGGTGCTGCCGTGAGCCCTCTCTCTGTCCAAACTACCTGTCTCTGGCATGGGCCGCATCAGTCGAGGGGAACTGGCGACATGTTCCCCAGCCTTGCAGACTTTAGCACTGATGCAGGCAACGTTCACACGATTTGCTCCTCCCTGTTTCAAGTCAGCGTCTGAGCACCTGTCAGCAATGAGAAAACAATTTGCGACATACTTTAAAGAGGATTATCGCTCTTTTGCGTGGGTTCGAGATCCGTTTGTGTGCACAGTAAACGAGCTATCAATTGATATGCAGGAACAGCTTATTGAGCTGAAGAGTGACAGTAAACTAAAGGAACTCTTTAGCTCCTGCCCTCTTTCCTTATTCTGGGCAGCATTGATGCAGGAATACCCTCAGCTCTGTGACGTTGCCTTGAAGATTCGCCTTCCTTTTCGCGTTGACATATTTGTGTGAGGCAGGATTCTCAAAAATGGACTGCACTCAAACACAAATACCCGCAATCAATGCACAAAGGTTTATCAAACATTGAGCCAAGAATTGAGGATCTTTGCAAGGCAAAGCAGGCTCAGGTCTCACATTAACAATCACCTACCTGCAAGCTTCTGTAAAAAGTTGCAGATGATGCCTACTATTAGGCCTAGTAATAATAATTAATAAAGGCATAAATTAATATCAGAGGGCTGGTGCCAATTCCCAATTATAGCAATAGCCTAGTAATGATAACAGGCCTACTGATGATAATAATAACAATAATAACAACAACAACAATAACAGCATGTAACCTCGTATAATTATATAGCAATAGCCTAGTAATGATGATAGGCCTACTACTACTATCATAATAATAATAATAATAATAATAATAAAATGCCTGCAAGCTCACATTAGAAGTCTGGTGCTGTACTGCCAATTATAACAACAAAGTGATAAATAGCCCCTACCAACCGATATGATGATAATAATAATAATAATAATAATAATAATAATAACAATAATAATAATAATAATAATATGTGGGCCTTAAAAATAATAGCCTAGGGGGCTATCTCATCTATCTATCTGCTGGTGGTGGGGGGGGTTACGTGGGCCCCAAACTGCAAGGAACCAGCTTGGGGGGGGCCCAGCTTACAAAAGGTTGAGAACCGCCTGTGCTTATATTTAGAGCTCAATAAAAAAAATTTGCTTTGCTTTTCTCAATTCCTTACAACTTGTTACGTAAGTGGACTGAAATGTCTTCTGTCATGAGCTAACCCTGATTAAGATGCTATTTTTAAAGCATGGGTCCCTCTGTTTCATAACTTTTCATTCTTGCTTTTCTAATCACACGCTGTTTTATGTACGGTACTAAGCTATCGGTATCTATGCTTGGAAATTATGTTTGTAAAGATTAAGTCCAAGGATTCACACAAACATATTAGTGTGCAGCACGCAAGCCACTTTTCCAACACTTAATCGCAGCTTTGTGACTACAAGTTTTTAGCCTTCAGGCTCAACTATAGTTCTATAGCAATACAAAATAAAAACACAATAAACGTATTTTTTTACTGGGCTCTTTATATACGTTTTAGTGAGATAATTCGGTTCATTAGTGCATAGATCAATGATATTTTCTCTTTACTATGTTGCAGCACAAAACTACAACATGAATATTTTGAAATACATGTTGAAACAAAAAAATCTGAAGCAATTGTAATACAAACGAAGTGTCTCATGGAATCGATCAATCACGAGTTAGCTACCAGATTGCAAGACTTTTTTCACTTCACAATATAACATAATTCTAACTTATCGTAATTTTGCCATTTTATTTCTAAATATTTGATAGACGTAAATCTTATTTCTGCAGTTATTTTTCAACGATTGGCCACAAACTGCTGCCTTATAAGCTACTGATATGCAAAACAAACAAACAAACACAAACAAATAAGAATGATATAAAAAAACAAACAAACAAAACAAACAAAAGGACAAAGCGTAACAATGTGGCGAGATATGTTTAATTATGTCTTACATAAAACCTAATGTCTTCTGAGGTCAATGTTGCAAAATGAATGAATGACGAACTGACTTGACATCTCTCATTGGACGTGCCTTTAGAGAGAAATCCTAATCTTTAGGATTACATAATGAAAGAGTTTTTGTTTTCGATTTGAATATTTCGTTTTAAAATAGTAACTTTAAATAACGCAAAAAGCATTTACCTAGATATATTTTATCATGTCGGTGAAGCGCTTCCCATGCTCTGCAAGACCAATAGGACAGAAAGCCCATCCAGGGGTGCGTTTTACCTGGCCAACTACGTAACTCGGCAGATATTCACCACCCATAGTAGATGCATCGTTATGGAAAACGAAACTAGTCTAGTCACGACTGTTTCCCGAAACCATCGTACCTGTGTCCAGGGGCGATTCCAGGTTTTTCATTTTAAAAGGGGGGCTCAGCCCCCAAATGAGGGTATGTATGTATTGTATATGTTATATTGGATATAGATATATGGATATATTCAAATGAAAATGGCAGAATCGTTTTATATAGTATGTGTTTATATGTGGCGTATTTTTATCTGGGGGAAAACAGCTGTGGTGGTGTGATGAGTGGTGAACGCAGTATTGAAATACATGTGGAACCGATTGCTCCACCATGATATTTTGTAAACTGTATTTATGACAAAGAACTGCACATATGATATTATAACAATCTATCGATAAAAACACCGAGCACATTGTCCTCTGTTTCTCCGCTCTTGTGCCGCTGGTCGGTCTGGAGATGAATAACGCGCTGAAAGGACAGATAGGAGCCGATCGAGAGTCTGCCGCTGTTTTCATATGAATTTAAAGGGGAAACCAGCGGGTATTTGTTGATAGACACATTGTGTACAGTTTTTGTAATTCTCAAATTTTTTAGGGGGGCTGAGCAGTGGTCATTTTAGCGGGGGCTATAGCTCCCCTAAAAATATGGAGACCGATAAGTCATCTAACTAATTATCTTTACGCAAAAAAAACAACGCTTCACACATGCGTAAACAAGTTCACATGCATGACAACCTAATTCACGTACACACAAAAAAAAAATTCACGTGCGTAAAAAAAAAATATATTCACAAAAAAGCAATTCACATGTGCAAAATAAAATTATATATCCATAAAATACATTCGCTACAAATGCAAAACAACAATAGACCTCGTTCGTGATAACAACTGTGCACAAAAAACTTTGAAATGTTTAAAATGTACGAGTGTCGGAATGTACCAAATCGTCTAATTTACTACGAATCCACTCGGATTTGTGTGTGTGTGTTTTGAGACTTTTCCTGGCAGCGCTCTCTTCCCCACATGGGTCTGTCGTACTCTTTAGCCAATCAAGATGCGAGCTTAACATTCAACCAATCATTAAGCCACCCGAGAGTGCATTCAGAAGCTCGCAGGCAATCGGGGAGACGTCTCAAGATGAGAAGCCCATAGAAGCCTGGCGTTTACATTTTAAAAATACCTATACAAAATAATTAATCAGAATTACTTACTCCTGATTCACGCACGCGCAAAGAAACACCCGCTCAAGCTTCGCCGTTCTCTGCAAGATTTAACGATGCAGTGTTGCACGCACAGCTAACTATAGAAGATAGCTTACATCTGTCAGACAGGTTTGATGACGTCATCCAGCTTAGTTTGAGTCCTGCGCGTCAGAATACGGAACGTGCTAAAAAAATCGCTTTAAAAATGGGTCTTGCATTCTTGTCTCAATTGAGTTTCCAATTGGGTCGCTGTGTCCATTTTCTTTTATCTTGGTCTATGGATTAAACGATTGTAAATGGCTTAATTTTCCGTTCTGTAATTAATCCATATTGCGCAAAAGGTACGCAGAATCCTGCTCCTGAATGCACTCTCAGTGGGCTTATATATGATTGGTTGAATGGTAAGCTCGCATCTGATTGGCTAAAGAGTACGGGGGGACAAGACCCACGTGGGAAAAGAAAGCTCTGCCAGGAAAGTCTCAAAAACACACCCACACAAAAAAATCCCGAGTGGATTGCGTAAGTAACAATGGACGATTTGTACATTCAGAACACATCTGTACAATTTTAAACATTCAATTAGGTTTTTGTGCCACAGTTTTAATATCTACGATCTATTGTGTTTTGATTTGTGAAATGTATTTTTATGAATTATATAATTTATTTTGCGCATGTGAATTGCTTTGGTGAATTATAATATTTTTTTTTCGACGACACTTGTGAATTTTTTTTGTGTGTACGGGAATTAGGTTAACACAGCATGCAGTGAAATTGTCTACGGCATGTGTGAAATGTAGTTTTCTTGCGCGTGAATTATATTTGAGATGCTTTATCTGTCTCATTTATAAAATGGATTACCTAGCGGAACGCCCATTGCCGCTTGATGCGTGCAGCTCCATCGTTCAAACTACGTTGCTTTGAGGCTGTCGTTCTTCTTCGATCTAAATACGTGCTGACTGGAGCCATGGAGCACATACAGCCACCTTACTGGTAATTTGGACTTTTATTTCTCTTTTATTCGACTCGAATTTACGCTTCTGAAATGAAGTTACGTAGGAGCGAGTAATAACGCCATCATTCCTTTGTTCTGCAATATATTATATACATATACGCACACAGAGTTAAAAATTGGGGTCTGCTTTCTGATCCCAATGTCTATAATTTCACAATTTCACATAAATACCATTTTCTTATTTAATATTGATAGGCCTACATAAGCACAGGTTGAAACAATTGAAAAATCTGTGTTTTGTATGTTGTGGACATCTGTTTTCTTATTTTGCCTAAAATTTTTCCCTATTAAAGTCTCCTGCCATTCCGCCATGTGTTAATGAAAATGACAAGAAAAACAGATTTTCAAAGCAATTGAAATAGCAGTTCTTTATGGATGGGAGGTGGATGCTAACAAGATAAGTGCCAGCTATTTTATCAAAGCTGAAAAAACTCCAAGCATTACAAATACTTGACAAAAATACACATCTGGGCAGGAATCACTCAAAAAATAAATTGATGCTGGTTATGGATATGAACAAAGCCCCAGCAGATGAAGTCCCAGGAATAATCGTGGAGGGACTTCACAAGTGTGAAAAAAACGGAGGGCTTCAGCACATAAGAGGGAAGCAAACAAGACTGATTCAGTTCCGTCCTCTCCTTACCGAGGAAGAGAAAGTTTTTTTGGCCATGGGGCCTTTTGCATTGGAAGGGATCCTTTGAGGTTATAGATAGATACATGTCCATCACACCAGGCCTTTGTCTTCAAAGTTCAGGCCTCCAACACTCGGCCTGCGTTCCCCCTGGGCCTCTAACCAGCGGGGCCCTCTCCAGTCTGGCTCCTTCAAAATCAGGCTTTCACATCGATCTAAGAGGGGCAATAAGAAGAAACACATTGCCGCTTAAGTTCAGTGGTTGTAGCCCTACAATGACTTATTATGCTGTTGGAAACGTTTAATGGATGGGTCTGGTGGTGGGTGATGGCCTGGGGCTCAGCAAATCTTCAGTCAACAAAACTGGTGATAGCAGTAACACCTTTGCTGTTACAGCTTATGAAGAACATCCTGATTTCCCCCAAGCTCCTGAAGAAAATCAGCTGGCCCCCATCAACAGTATTGACTAAATCTCCAGAGTTATTGGCATCACTGTGATGGCACCTTTATCCCAGTGTCAAACCCCATGTGGTAAATGAGCTCTTGTACATTTACAGAGAAGGGATATCCAGACATTAATGTTAAAATAGTGTGTGATCACAAGGGGATGATCAATGACATTGTAGCAAAAAGGCTTAAAGACTCTTTCATCTTTTGTGTGGGCCATTCTGCAGTTTGCGGTGGCTGAAGAAGGGGGCTTTGGTGATAGCTGGCTGCTGGGAGACAGAGGATTATCTTTTCTTCACCCATACTCCTGAAAAATGACAATAACATGAATAAAACACTTTTGCAAACAGGTATATACTGTGTATGTGTGTGGGTATGTACAACACATATGTGTGTGTGGTGTGTGTGTGTGTGTGTTTATATATATATTATATATATAATATATATATCTATATATATATATAATATATATATATATATATATTTGTAGAGAATATTCTATATTCTAATCTGTAAAAAACAACAAAATCACTTATTTATAGGTACATTTTTGTTACTTTATTTGGGGTACAATCCATTTAAAATACTGTGATTTGAGTGTTAACACATTTAATATAAGTGAAACCTCTAAACATACTGTTTTACCAATATTGTTATATGAGAAAATATGCGTTTATGTATGTTTTAAAAATACTCACTTGACAAACGAAATGAAGGCTGCGTTACAATCGGCATGCTTTCAGAGGGTTTCTTTTGTGCTTTCAGCGAGGGCACCTCGAAGGGACAATAATACGTGCGAGGACCATGCTGCTATATAGTTTCAAACTGAATTTGTGATTAATAAAAAAATATTTAAAGGTGAATTAGGTAAGATCTACGCACCAACAACTTTCTTCCAAATCACTCAGAGTGGATGGTGAAATCTTGGAAAGGAATAGGACATATGGGTCGATAACTTTGAATGAACACATCAGCCCAGGTGCGGCGCAATCAACGACGTCGACACAGCAAACTAACGACGCCGATGCAGTTTGCGAATGTTTTCGATTGAACTATGGTTTCGGGAAACACCGAATCGTTGAATTACGTTGGTAACGACGGAACTTGCGACCATAGTTGGCTAACGATGCTTTTGGGAAACGCACATTTGTTTTTTTTCCTTATTTTACAAAAGCTTAAGCTTTTGTTGATATTGTGAGTGCACACAAATACAAGTAGACCCTTTGCAGTTCCGAATGATGCCTTTTATGAGCAAAAATGACGGCGTATTTTTAAGTTTTTTACTGACATTAAAAAAAAAAAAAAAAAAAAAAAAAAAAAGCTGACCCATGTCCTGCAAAGCGCTCGCTCTCCGCCACAAGCTATTGGATATGCGCCTAACAGCGCTTATTTATCTAGGTTAAATGTTTAAATTAATGCCGTGGAATGCATGAAGTGTATTATGTCTGTTTATTTAGGCAAGTCGTGTTGGTTTGAGAAGGCAATAAATTGATCAAACATAATGCTCAACTCTGTCCGCCGCTGCAGCTTGCTCGTTCCTTTAAAAAAAACAAAACCTCGAATTTACCAAACACAAAATGTTCCAAACATATTTCTAAATTAACTTAATAAATAAACAAAACGAAATATCTGACAACTTTTCTGTTAAAAAAAAAAAAACTGAGCTATTTAATAGCTGCTGTGTATAGGGAAGAGAGAGAGAAAAAAGTCACGGTATCCAGTCGGACTCGGGCCAAGAATTCTCATATTAAAACACACCCCGACCTATGTCACTGGGGAGAGAAACTGTGTACTTTAGGTACTGTTATCATGACCATTACCACCTTAAAGCCTTCCTTGGGGCAAAATAGGACAAAGCCAAATGATTATCAATTTATTATGGAACGCCAAACGGTTCACATTTCGTCATTAACCAGACGCAAAGTAAAAAAACTCCGATTTCTTTGCTAAGTCACCGCCGCAGTGACAGCGGACACTGTGCCACAGACAACGATGACGTCATCCTAATGTGATTTTACAGTTTTTTCTCGGTTGCTTTGGTGCATTTCTCAAATCAGAAATGAAATTCTCAAAACTACTTGTACAACCTCCACATCATCTTGTCATTTATACACATCATAAAACCAGTTTCTCATTCTTTTGAACAAGTGTGCGATTGGCTTTTGTACATTCATGCAGTTTATTATGTACATTTATCTGCGGTCTCTTGCATCATCAGTTGCTAATGTTATGTTGCTCAAAATGTTATTATATTAGTTTTCTGTGCAGTAGTCTTACCCCCAAAACATCTAGTCTTTAGTTCATCGTAAAAAGTCATTAAATGCAAAATGGTTCATCTAGTTGTCATAAACTGCCAAGCACATTTTTTCTTACACATTATTTTTTGACTTTTTGTAAATATGGCATGAATTGTGCAAGTGAATCTTGACTAATGAAGAGATGTGTAGATGATAGATGATAAACCATTTTCTCTGAAACAGCTCAAAGGTTCATCTCATGAATCTTCAGTTGGAAAGCATATACTGTATAGACAGATTTCCTTTTCCCTACAAATACCAAAAATACACTTAAATTTTTATTTTCATCTTTGTGGCCACATATCTATTTGCTCCTTTTCTATATCACAATGACATTGTAAAGTTTTTTTTTATTTTTATTTTTTTGTCAGACCACTAGTAAAAGTGTAACTAGGAATACTATTCAGTCTCTTTCAGTCAATATCCACATACAGTAATGTTTAAATTTGTACTTTTGTAATGGATTCTATACTGTAGCATACATAAGCATATGTCATACTGTTCAGTACAGTAACTGTCACTCCAAAATGTTGCCATAGTTTACATCAGAAAACACACTAACAAAGTGCACGTGTTATATTGACCACATGACTTAGCATTTTTGACACTCTTGTTTGTGAACAATGACTTTTCATTCTGATAGCACTGATACGTTCAATGATATAAATACTTGCTTTTGAGAGATGAACTAAAAATTCTGAGTAAGTTACAGGCTTTTGCAGGTAACCCATTGTGTGGTGCTGTTTGTACGAATTGAGAAATGCACATACTTCTTTGCAAATATTAAGGATGATTCGAGAAATGTACCAAAGCGCCTGAGAAAACACTGTAACCCACCAATAAAACGGCAACACATTAAATAAAAAGTAAAAAAAAATCTAATTTTGGGCACAATTATTGCTCTATATAGTGCTTGATATGGCGACTAGTACACAAGACACTAAGTTTTGTCATGCTAGACTGTGTGTGAAACTTCTAAACCATGTGTAATAAATGGAGGCCAGGCAATGCTTAACAGAAAACTTCACTCTGTCAGTCTCTCTTTTTTCAATACAGACCAACATACAGCGACATGTTCTCTTCACAGCACACATACACACTCTTAAAAGTGGCAGCACAACATAAACTAGAACCTCACTCAAAGATACTATATCATAACAGCATGTGTATCAACTTCTTCGTGATTCGTGAACATTTCTTCTAAAAAACATTTGCCGTTTTAGATTATACTCCCTTTACAGATGCTTTTCTTTTTCTTCTTTTTATTTTTTCATTCTTCATGATCTTTTATCCCATTTAATCAGAAACTGGTTTATCTGGACGAGCTGCAGTATCATATTTCTTTATCAAGGAACAAGGAAGAGAGCAGCATAGGTTTAAACATACTGTCTTCGTTGCAGCAGATCACTTTCACTTTGACGATACAGAGATGATCGTCTCTCTGCTTCAGGCTGATCATGGAGCTGCGGGGGGGGGGGGGGGGGGGGGGGGGACTGGTTCATGTTTGTGACTGTAATTCCAGTTATATCCGACGGTATGTACATTGTTTTTCTCTTTATTCTGAAGGCAAGGCATGACCACTTCATTATTATGTGCCGTTAACATCTCTGCAAACTTACAGTATCAGTTAAGGTTTTGGACACATTTGACTGAATTTATTTTGCTCATGATCTTAAAAATCCTTGCTGTAGAGGCTTCTGCTTAAACACTTGAAATGAGTTTGTGCCTACATATGGATTACGTTACAAAATATTTAATCAAAGTGGAATTATTTGTAACTTTAGTAGATATTAAGAGATGGCACCTTTAGATTAATCTCTTCTGCTTTCCTCGTTATGTTCAGCATGATTTTGCTTGATGTCTTGAGCTTTCAGCAGTTTTTAAGGGCTGATATACAGATTGATTCATATGAGGTTGAGATGATGATGAATGATGGTGATGATGATAAGTGAAGCTGGGAATACGTTTTTTTTTTTTTTTTTTTTTTTCAGTGTAGTATTCCATATATTTTAAATATTTTAAATAAACATGATTTTAGTGAAGGGGAAGCCAGAGTGCGATTTAACTGAGGCCTCCTCTAGAAATACAAATAATTTGCCCAGTACTTTCTTTAGAGATGCTTTTCTTTCTTTTTCTTTTCTTTTTTTATAGTGATGTTTTTCCAACTTAATCAGAACCAGTTTGTCTGGACTGGTTACTGTTTCATGGTAAAGTAAAAACAGGTTTCAACATATCCAGATGCACCAGAATGATCTCTTTATAAAAATTTAAAATTTCAGTTTGACTTTTGAGGAGCCAAAGAGATGATAATAATTTATAATAACTTAACATGGACCTGCTTATGTTTATATTTGTGATCATTCTGATAATATTCAATGGTTTGTACTTTATTTTTTTTTCTCTTTAATCTAATGTTGGTGAAAAAGGGCACACAATTAACAAAATTAAAAGGCACATATGTATTTGTTTTTGCAACAAAAACTTTTAATTAAGAATATTTTCTGTGGATGAGCTGGAGCAGAGAGTAAAGGAAAGCAGTGTTTAAATGCTTCCCATGATGCACCTCTTGAAGCTGAAGGTCCAGAGAGAACAGAGCTGAAGATGTTTAGATTTGATTATCATTGGTTTGGTAACATTCGTGTCAGCTACTGTCATGTTGAGGTGTGTCTGTCTCTGTTGTACTTTGACATTTTAAAGGGTTTAGTTCACCCAAATATTAAAATTATGTCATTAATGACTCCCCCTCATGTCGTTCCAAACCCGTGAGACCTCCGTTCATCTTCGGAACACAGTTTTTTTTAAGATATTTTAGATTTAGTCCGAGAGCTTTCTGTCCCTCCATTGAGAATGTATGTACGGTATACTGTCCACGTCCAGAAAGGTAATAAAAACATCTTCAAAGTAGTCCATGTGACATCAGAGGGTCCGTTAGAATTTTTTGAAGCATCGAAAATACATTTTGGTCCAAAAAATATCAAAAAACTAACTACTTTATTCAGCATTGACTTCTCTCCCGGGTCTGTTAGGAGCGCGTTCACACAGCACTGCAGTTTAGTGATATCTGGTTCGCGAACGAATCACTCGATGTAACCGGATCTTCTTGAACCAGTTCACCAAATCGAACTGAATCGTTTGAAACGGTTCGCGTCAACAATAAGCATTAATCCACAAATGAGACTTAAGCTGTTAACTTTTTTTAAACATGGCTGACAACTCCCTCTGAGTTCAAATAAACCAATATCCCGGAGTAATTCATTTACTCAAACAGTACACTGACTGAACCGAGGCCAGATAACGAACAAAACATTGACTCGTTCTCGAGTCAAGAACCGCGTTTCTGTTTCTGTCGGACGCGTCGCGATTCGAGAAACCGAGGAGCTGATGATACTGCGCATGCGTGAAGCAGACTGACACACAGCGCGTCTGAACCGAACTGGTTCTTTTTTGATGATTGATTCTGAACTGATTCTGTGCTAATGTTATGAGCGCGGGTAAACCGAAAAGGCTTGAATCAAGGGCGATCATCGCCAATGAAGTCATTACGTCGAGCGCAAAATAAACCGGGTGAACCGTTTTCTTCAACCGGTTTATTGAATCGAACTGTCCGAAAACCAAATGCATACGGTTCTTGACTCGAGAACGAGTCAATGTTTTGTTCTAAAATCTGGCTCGGTTCAGTCAGTGTACTGTTTGAGTAAATGAATTACTCCGGGATATTGGTTTATTTGAACTCAGAGGGAGTGTCAGCCATGTTAAAAAGTTAACAGTTTAAGTCATTTGTGGATTAATGCTTATTGTTAACCGAACCGTTTCAAACGATTCAGTTCAATTGGTGAACTGGTTCAAGAAGATCCGGTTACATCGAGTGATTCGTTCGCGAACCGATATCACTAAACTGCAGTGCTGTGAACGCGCTCATAACAGACCCGGGAGAGAAGACAATGCTGAATAAAGCCGTTAGGTTTTGATATTCTTGGACCAAAATGTATTTTCGATGCTTCAAAAAATTCTAACGGACCCTCTTGATGTCACATGGACTACTTTGAAGATGTTTTTATTACCTTTCTGGACGTGGACAGTATACCGTACATACATTTCTCAATGGAGGAACAGAAAGCTCTCAGACTAAATCTAAAAATATCTTAAACTGTGTTCCGAAGATGAACGGAGGTCTTACGGGTTTGGAACGACATGAGGGTGGTAATTATGACATATTTCAATTTTTGGTGAACTAACCCTTTTAATCAGGTCATATTTCCTGGTTATCTGATTTGACCCAGCGTTTACAAACCGGTTTTTTTTCTATAACGATGAAGTGAAAGAAATTCTGTCAATGATTCATAAACACTGTTTGCTTGTGAAGTGCAAAAGCAAAAAAAAAAGAGTTTAATTTGACACAGAGATCATAGGGATCTGTAAATTTGATTTAAAAGGGGTCCTAGATGCTATTTTCAAAGCTCATATTTGTGTATTGTGTATTTGTGTTTTTGACCTAACTTGTTTATCACATTGATTTAAATAGGATAATCTTGTACTATATTGATATAAAAATACAAAGAGAAAGAAGATATATTCCATTCATTGAAATTAACAACATGAGGTGCATTGAACATTAAATATCATTACATCAAGGTTTCCCAAAACTAGAGGATTCGTAAAGAAACTGAGTTTAATAAAAAATTTATTCATTTTAAAACAAAACATTTACTAAAAACAAAATAAATAATTTTTAAACTAACACTTACTAAAAGATTGAATGATTTTATTTGTTTACCTGCATGTCACGTGACCATTAACCAACTTCAGAGGACCGTGAGCATGCAAATGTGATTTAATTATTAAATGTTTATTTTAAAGTCTCAGGGGTACTTCAAAGTAAATATATTAGGTGAAAGAGGTTTCAGAATGACAAAAAAAGTTTGGGAATCCCAGCATTAACATATACTATAGAATTAGCGTGATTTTGTGCAAACCCTTCCAAAGACTGTAATACATGATTAAATAACCTTTAATAAATGTGTTCATCAGTAGTTTGATGCAAGGTTGAAACACATCTTAAACCTGAAACTATATTTTTGTAAATCCAGTGGTCAATGCTATGTGGCCGCCTGACTAATGTGTAAATGTCCACAAAGCTGACAGACTTTGTGAATGTATATAAGTGGTAGGATATTTTAGGGAAAATCAATAAATTATTGATAATTTATGGTATTGTGTGAATATTATGTAATTATGTAATCCATAAAAAAGTAACTGTAGTCTGAATACAAGTATTTTAAATATAATTTTATTCTAATTACAAGCACTTAATTTTGGGAATCTGATTACGAAATCCAGATTACATGTACATGGGTTACTACCAGCTCTCAATGTATCCTAACTCCACTCCTGAATGGTACTGGTTTTGGACTTGGCCACACCTCTGATCTTGATTGGTCTTCGTCTTGGAGGTCTGTTCTTGACTACATCACTGATAGATTAAATTAAATCATTTTAATGCCTTATTTATCACTAATGCCGAGTTCACAATGCATGATTTTCAAAGTCGTGACATTGCATGACAGATCAGCAACAGGAGGTCACACATTACACATTTCCCTTGCCCTGTATCTGCTCTCTCATTGGCTGTAGGTCTGTGACTCCTCCCAGTGAACCTTCCCTTGCCCCTGTATCTGCTCTCTCATTGGCTGTAGGTCTGTGACTCCTTCCCTAGTGAACATTCCCTTGCCCTGTATCTGCTCTCTCATTGGGCTGTAGATTCATCGCCAATGTCATTCCAAGTCAAAAACACATTCACACTGCAGGGACTGTCACTGGTGGGGTCTAGATATTTAGCATGCCAAATATCTCATGGTCATTGGAGACCACACATCAGCACTTTGATAACACACACTATGTGATTGTCACACACGTGAACGAGCACCGATTTGTGTGAACCAGGCATTAGGTGAAAGTAACATTCTCTCTCTCTCTCTCTCTCTCGCTCTCTCTCTCTCTCCCCAGCACAGACTCTCTCTCTCTCTCTCTCTATCTCTCACTCTCTCTCTCACACACACACACACGCACACACATAAACACACACACCACACACACACATTCACCACACAAATCAGTGGTGAGTCCAGAAATTTTAAAGTGAGAGGGACTTTGTGTGAATAGGATGACCTCAGGTTTTACTCTTAAACTAAACGTATATAATTTTCAATACATGAGAATAAAAAGAGGGATATAAATGTTGACAGCTAAAAAATGTCATTATCGGTTTTGACTACAAAACAAGCTGTATTTCACTTTTCTCTTTCCCTTTGGGGAAAAAAAATTGTTTTCAGGGTTGATTGTGCATGGTCCCTCTGGTTTTTTCTTGGTTTGCTCCTCTGGGATTCTTCAAGTGGTTTTGCCCTGTTCTGTTGATGAACTTTTATCAGTGGGAGGGTTCTGGAGGTGGAATGGAGAAGAACAGAACCCGGAGACTTTAGTTCATCTGTTTCAAGATGGTGAGAGTCGAGCAGAAGCCCAGCAGCAGGATTATCAGGATAGAGCTCATTTCTTCACTGATCAGATTCAACATGGAAACTTCTCGCTCCGGCTGGACAATCTGACGAGCTGAAGATGAGGGACAGTATAAATGTAAAGTTTACATTCAGCAAGAGTCTGGTGAGACTGCGGTTGAAATAAAAACTAATGCTGGTGAGTAGTCAAGTCAAGTCACCTTTATTTATATAGTGCATTTAACAATACAGATCGTGTCAAAGCAACTGAACAACATTAATTAGGAAAATAGTGTGTCAATAATGCAAAATGACAATAGTAACACTCAATTTTCAGTGAAAGGCAGTTCATCATTGAATTCAGTGATGTCATCATGCAGCTCAGTACAGTTTAAATAGTATCTGTGCAATAATTTGCAATCAAGTCAACGATATCGCTGTAAATGAAAGTGTCCCCAACTAAGCAAGACAGAGGCGACAGCGGCAAGGAAACCAAACTTCCATCAGTGACAGAATGGAGAAAAAACCTTGGGAGAAACCAGGCTCAGTCGGGGGGCCACGTTCTCCTCTGACCAGACGAAACCAGCAGTTCAATTCCAGGCTGCAGCAAAGTCAGATTGTGCAGAAAGAAATCATCTGTTTCCTGTGGTCTTGTCCCCGGTGGTCGTCTGAGACAAGGTGTCTTTACAGGGGATCTGTCTCTGGGGCTCTAGTCCTGGTCTCCGCTGTCTTTCAGGGCTGTAGAGGTCCTTTCTAGGTGCTGATCCACCATCTGGGCTGGACACGATAACGGGATCCGGGTGACTGAAGTGACCCTCTGATCTGGATACAGACTGGATCTGGTGGCTACGGTGACCTCGGAATAAGAGAGAAACAGACTAATATTAGCGTAGATGCCATTCTTCTAATGATGTAGCAAGTACCATCGGGTGTTATGGGAAGTGTTCCCGGTTCCGTTTTTACCTAATTAATGCAGCCTAAAAAATCCTTTAACGGATTTGGATATTATAAGCGTATTAGTGTGTTATGTGTAAGCCAGGTTAAAGAGATGGGTCTTTAATCTAGATTTAAACTGCATGAGTGTGGTCTGCCTCCTGAACAATGTTAGGTAGGTTATTCCAGAGTTTGGGCGCTAAATAGGAGAAGGATCTGCCGCCCGCAGTATTGACCACATGAGTTCCTTCCTTCATTTTCACTATGATTTTACAAAAACTAATTAATGATTAATTAATAATTGCTTTATATTTTATAGTCTGAATAACTGTCTTTCAGAGCGGGTTGAGGAGTATCAGGATCGAGTCGCTCCATATCTGCGTCTGTGGGTGAAGACGTCACTCTGAACCTGCTCTGTAGACTCTCACATCCCACCGGTACGACTTTGAAGAGGTTTCATGGAAGAAAACAGATGAAGATATTCAGGTTCTGCTCTACCAAGACAATGAGGCACATTCATCAAATGAGCGATACAGAGAGACAGAGTTGAGCTCTTCCCTGCTGAAATCTCCAAAGGAAACTTCTCTCTCAGACTGAAGAGGCATCAGAACTGAGGATAAAAGGAGTTTATATGTGTGGAGGTGTTTGCTGGAGATTTTATCAGCCAATGCAACTGTAGTACTGGAGAGACTGGGTGAGTCATAAAAAAACTAATAAAATAATTTGTAATTTAGTTATTCATGGATGTCTAAAGTTTATTAAGATTACAAATGTTTACAGAAAATTTATTTTGAGTACAACTGGACAATTTTCTAAAGTACAATAATAAAACTGCATTAAATATGCAAAGAATTAACCATAGAGTGACAGTTCCTCTGTTTATAGATGACGACACCAGCAGCAGAACACATGCTAATAGCAGCACTCTCAGTTTAGGACAGCGATCTTCATCAGAGGCCCAATAGACACACGATATAAGCTTTAGTTTGAGTCACCCAAAGCAGACTGTAATCCCTCATTTCATCACTTTTTTTCATAATACTTGCAGGAAATTATAAAAAGGACAATTTTGGCTCGTGAAATATCATTAAAACAATTCAATTATTGTTTTTCCTATTTATATAGTTAGGTTTTTGTTATATACATTTTTTTAATTATATTAAAAACGCTTATGATTTGCTTTATCATGGGATACTCAGCAATGGTCTTTTCAGTAATTTCACAACCAAAATGCACTAAACCAATTAAAACACCTTATCCATGTTTCAAATCAGCTCATGCTTCCCAACAACTAAGCAAAGGTTTTCACCCAACAAACACAATTCATCACTTAAAAAACGCAAACCTAACAAACACTAGCAACAGGTAGCTATTATATTATACAGACAGTATTATACAGAGTTTTTTTTTGCAAAATTTCTTCAAAAAACAAGAATATGTCAGTATTGTGTTGTGTTTCGGTCTCTAGATGTCCTCACTGTGCCTTCACATCTATCTCTCACTGCTTGTAATGTAGCTGATTGCTGTCTGATGCTGTTTTGTAATTATGATGTGAACTTTAGTTTAACACTGCTGTAGTTACATTGAGATTTAGGGGTGTTTGTGTCTGAGTGAGAAAAAGACTTTGTGTCATTTTAAAAATGTGCAGTTATTGGATGTATTTTGAGCCGAAGCAATGATAAATAAGCCCACAGTTTAGCCACATAGTCTGCTATTGTAATCACTGTGAAGAGATTTGAAAAAGCAAACAGAAAACAAAGCAAAACAAAAAACATAAAAAACAAACAAACAAACAAAAAAAAAAAAAAAAAAAATGTACACTGAACAAATTATAAACGCAACACTTTTTGTTTTTGCCCCCATTTTTTTCATAATCTTAAAATAAAATGCCACTCTAAAATTTGCAGTTTTACTGTATTGGTCAAAAAAAAATTCAACACCAAAATTTGTCTAAATCTGTGTTAGTGAGCACTTCTTCTTTGCCGAGATTATCCATCCCACCTCACAGGTGTGTAGGGCTGGGTATCGAAAACCCGGTTCCGTTTAGAACCGGTAACAAAATTTCCAAGAACCGGGTATTCGATAAGATTCTGCATTTCGATTCTGCTTAACGATTCCTGCGTTCGCATTTCAATTTGATTAAAACACGATTAAGTGCAGGAACTGGAAAGAACGCACATATGGAGACAGATTAGTCTCAAATATAATTCACGCAAAAAAAACACGATTCACACATGCGTAAACAATTTCACATGCATGAAACCTAATTCACGTACACACAAAAAAAAAAATTACGTGCATGAAAAAAAAAATAATATTCACAAAAAGCAATTCACATGCGCAAATAAAAATTATAATATCATAAAATACATTTCACAAATGCAAAACACAATTCGTTGATATACAACTGTGCACAAAAACCTTTGAATGTTTAAAATGTACGAGTGTCTGAATGTACAAATCGTCATTTACTACGAATCCACTCGGATTTGTGTGTGTGTGTTTTTGAGACTTTCCTGGCAGAGCTCTCTTCCCACGCGGGTCTGTCGTACTCTTTAGCCAATCAGATGCGAGCTTACCATTCAACCAATCATATCATAAGCCACTGAGAGTGCATTCAAGGAGCACCATTCTGCGCACCTGTTTGCGCAATATGGATTAATTAGAACGGAAACTTAAGCCTTTACATCAGTAATCCCATAGACAGTAAAAGAAATGGACACAGCGACCCAATTGGAACTCAATTGAGACCAGTGAAGCCCATTTTTAGCGATTTTTAGAACTTCCCGTTTCTGACGCGCAGACTCAAACTAAGCTTGATGACGTCAGCAACCTGTCTGACAGATGTAAAACTCTTCTAGTAGCTGTGCGTGCAAACTGCCATCGTTAATCTTGCACAGACGGCGAACTTGAGCGGGGAGTCTTTTGGCGTGAGTGAGCAGGAGTAAGTATTCTGATTAATTATTTTGTATAGTATTTTAAAATGTAACGCCAGGGCTTCTATGGGCTTCTCTCTTGACGTCTCCCCGATTGCCTGCGAGCTTCTGAATGCACTCTCGGTGGCTTATGATATGATTGGTTGAATGGTTAGCTCGCATCTGATTGGCTAAAGAGTACGACAGGCTCACGTGGGAAGAGAGCTCTGCCAGGAAAGTCTCAAGAACACACACACACAAATCCGAGTGGATTCGTAGTAAATGACGATTTGTACATTCAGACACACTTAAATAATAAACAATCAAATTTATCTGTGCACAGTTGTATATCTACGAATTGTGTTTTGCATTTGTGAAATGTATTTTATGAATATATAATTTTATTTAGCGCATGTGAATTGCTTTTTGTGAATGTATATTTTTTTTCACGCACGTGAATTTTTTTTGTGTGTACGTGATTTAGGTTTCATGCATGTGAAATTGTTTATGCATGTGTGAATCGTGTTTTTTGCGTGAATTATATTTGAGACTAATCTTCCACTGCAACTTGCGGCCTGTTTGCGTGCAGCGCACATGAAGCACAAGCACGTGCACAGAGAACAGTGGTTGGTCGGCGGTCGCAATGCAGGTTCCCGGTTTATGTCTGTTCTCGGACTGTTCCAAGTATTTCCACTTTAGAAAAGGTTTTTCCGAGCTGAAACTGACTTCTTTCATATTTGTCGACGAATATACAGAAAACTACATCAGTATATCATCATAAACACAGCCGTTTTTGTCTTACGTGAACGTAAACAGATGAGAAAGAAAACACACATGTACAGTATTTTTCTTAAGAGACAACAGCCTAATGCTGCCTGTCATTAATGTTAATCAAAGAACAAAAGAAAATCATTAACTGATCTTGACTTAATATATTTATTAACTTTAATTGATTAATCTTTATTTTATTTATAAAAAAGAAAACTATGCAATGTTTTTAAACTTTTAATTGCAGTTTTTGTACCTGAAATTTTGTTTAGTTGTATTTATTTACTGTATGATATTGCTAATTGATTTGTTTGTTCCTATCTTATTACTGACTGTTTACTTCTCTTTAACACTTTAATATTTGAAATTTATATTAATCCAGTTGTTTTTTTGCTATAGTATTTTTTTAAAAAGCACAGGCAAAATTCCTCTTGCAGTGTTTTGTAGGCTGCTGATTTTTGCTCATGTTATCAGCTGCAACAGAATGCTTTGTAAAAAGAAGAATACATGTTTGGCACCTAAATGTTTGACTTAATTTTTTTAATATTGGATTTTTTAACTTATTGGAATCGAAACTAGGAATCGATAAGAATCGGAATCGATAAGCAGAATCGGAATCCATAAAATTCAAACGATACCCAAACCTACAGGTGTGGCATATCAAGATGCTTATTAGACAGCATGATTATTTGCACAGGTGTGCACTCTACTCTAAAAATGTGCAGTTTTTATCACACAGCACAAGGCCACAGATGTCGCAAGTTTTGAGGGCAATTGGCATGCTGACTGCAGGAATGTCCACCAGAGCTGTTGCTCATGAATTGAATGTTTATTTCTCTACCATAAGCCATCTCCAAATGTGTTTCAGAGAATTTGGCAGTACATCCCAACCGGGCCTCACAACCGCAGACCACATGTAACCCCACCAGCCCAGGACCTCCACATCCCAGCATCTTCACCTCCAAGATCATCTGAGACCAGCCCCCGGACAGCTGCTGCAACAATCGGTTTGCATAACCAAAGAATTTCTGCACAAACTGTCAGAAACCATCTCAGGGAGCTCATCTGCACGCTCATCGTCCTCATCGGGGTCTCGACCTGACTGCAGTTTGTCCACCATAACCGACTTGAGTGGGCAAATGCTCACATTCGATGGTGTCGATGGCCACAATCAACAACCTGATCAACTCTATGTGAAGGAGATGTGTTGCACTGTTTGAGGCAAATGGTGGTCACACACCAGATACTGACTGGTTTTCAGACCCCCCCGGACCCCCAATAGAGTAAAACTGCACATTTTAGAGTGGCCTTTAATTGTGGCCAGCATAAGGCACACCTGTTGCAATAATCATGCTGTCTAATCAGCATCTTGATATGCCACACCCTGTGAGGTGGATGGATAATCTCGGCAAAGGAGGCACGTGCTCACTAAAACAGATTTAGACAGATTTGTGAACAATATTTGAGATAAATAGGCCTGTTTGTTGTACATAGAAAAAGTCTTAGATCTTTGAGTTCAGCTCATGAAAAATGGGGGCAAAACAAAAGTGTTGCGTTTATAATTTTGTTCAGTGTAATAATGTGTTAAATTGACATCACACCATTGCTTTGTCGATAAAAATATAGATAATCAAAAACAGTCAAAAACACTAACCAATGTTTAAAAGGATAATCTTAAAAATTAAACAAGCAGCCCACCAGATGATTTTCTCCTTCAGTATAGCCCTGGCCAAGGTCGGGTCGACGGATGATAACATATGATGAAATATACCTTGAATGCAGGGTAAGTGGCTTTGACTAAAAGCATATGCCGAATTCATAAGATTCATGGCTAGCTATGCATTAAAACACCTTAAAGTAGCCCCCAAGTAGTGCAATGAACATATCCCACATATCAAAAACTCAAAATATGTAATTTCCATACCTAAAATATATATTTTACAGTCATTGTTAATGCACATTGGTTCATAAAACACAGCTAAGGCTTCTTACCAGTGACCGTTCCTTCACAAAAACTTAATTAACATCTAGCACAGTGTTTGCGGGAGTGGTACGATAATGTTCAGAAATTCAGGGGGGGTTAAGAAAAACAGTCTCCCGAAGGGCTTTAATACAAAAACGCACACACAATGCAGAAAAAAAAAAAGCTAAATATTTGACCAGAAGGGTAAAAATTACAGATATTTTCATCAGGAGTACGACTCATTAGCTCTAGCTTCTGCCTGCTTCAGATCAGACACAGAGATGAAAAGTGCAGTAAGATCACATCTATTGAAGTAATAATAGTATTTATAATTAGCAGTAAAACAAAAGAAAGCTATGGAATATCACCTTTTAGCTAAGTAAGTGTGTGATTCGTACTTCATTATATTTTTGAGACAAATGTATGCAAAATATACTGTACAGGACTGTGCACAATATAATAACACTGTCCAATAAGTGTCTGTGTTTGACAGGTTTCTCTGCTTCACACATAATGATGCTGATTCTCTGTATTTCTGCGTCTGGATCTGCACTCCTGTTCTTCTTTCTGCTGATCTACTGCAGATCACTACTAAAGGGTACCCAACACAACAGGGAAAATATTCTGATTTGTTGTGATTCAGAGGAAAATAAATTTTAACCTAATAAGTGAAGTGTTGTGTGGTGTGGTGACCCATACTCTGAATTTTGTGCTCTACATTTAAACCCATCCAAGTGCACACACACAGCAGTGAACCACACACACACGTGAACACACACCCGGAGCAGTTGGGGGTTCGGTTCTTGCTGAAGGGTCTCACCTCAGTCGTGGTTCATTGAGGGAGGAAGAGAGCGCTGGTTATTCACTCACACCCACCTACACATCCCTGTCAGACCTGAGACT
>NC_056574.1:10266636-10281636 GCF_018340385.1 Cyprinus carpio | reverse complement strand
AAACACTCGCCATAGCCAGAAATCACCAGCATGTGATGTGCTTGTGAACCTGTACAGTGGAGCTGGGGACGGCAGCAGCATCATTTCAGCAGGCCTGTTGTTGTAAAAGGGTATATTGCATTTGATATGAATGAATAAGGCATTTATATGCTATGAGAATAATAAGAAATTAGAAATAAGCAGAATTGATTGCAAATGGGATTATATTGCACAAATAGAAATGACACACTGGCAATAAATGTTAGAGTGTATTGTATAATGAAATCATCAAATCCTTCAACACTGGGTTTCCCTTTTTTAAATGAGCATGCCATCCACAGATATATTGACTGCACAAATTTAACCCTTGTGCGTAATTTAAAAAAAGTTACTCAGGTCCTTAGAAGACAAAAAATGTATGTGTAAAAAAACTCATAAAAATGTTAACGCTTTAGAGCACAGACTTATGTTTGATCAGTTTCATTTTAAAGAAGACCTTTGGCAGATTATTGTTGGATAAAATAATAATTAAAAAGTGAACAAAAAAGGGGAGAAAAACTGTTTAACTCAAAAAACTGCTAGAAAATCAAAGCTATGAATCTAAACAAACTGTGTTTTTGAGGATGATACCTCAAAAAACGAGCTTTCAGTAAGATTTTTTTGGGTCGCAGTACCAAACTTTTTCCATTAAATGCCAGCAAAGCTTCACTTGTATACAAAGCGAAGGGATTTGTGATTTGCGGTACAGAATTTATCTTTCCAAAATTACAAGCACACACATTAGTACACACATACAAACCACTCTCTAACATCCGTGCATTCCCACACCTTGGTCTTCGTGCAGTCCATAACAACATTACCTACCATACCAGTGGTGTAGTCCTAAAGAAAAAAGTGGTTTACTATTACCCAGTCGTCCCCCAACCCCCCCTAAACACACACACACACACACGAACGCACACACACACACACACACACACACACACACACACACACACACACACACACACACACACACACACACACACACACACACACACACACACACACATTAATAAGTTGTTGGTTTATTAGTAATTTAAATAGTAATTTAGTAAATATCAGCACTCTAAATTTGAACAGATTATTTTTCAAGTAGTCTACAGCATGACTTCCAGGGTGTTCCAGTCCATCTGTTGACGCATTATTACAGTTCTTTATCATTTCAACATGTTTCTTTGAAATTATATTCATTGTGAAAAGTGCTTAATTTTAATGTTTTATTTTATGCTTTTATACACTGTTTGTATTATTTAGGAAGGGAATTCTACTTCCTGCAGGTGGATTTTTTTTTCAGCATGTAGGCAGGGCTGGACTGGGGTTCAAATTCGGCCCTGAACATATCCAGCCCACGAGTTCCTCCACGAATGTTCTGTTTTTATTTGTAATACCGTCCAGTGCACAAAATTAAGATTCGAGAGATGGTTCAAGTCAGTGCTCAATAATGATGATAACTTTAGAAATGTTGTCCATCCACTTATTATTAGTGTGACATTTTAGCATGCAAATGAGGGGGAAAACTTCAAGATATCGGCCCTAAAAATCGGCAGCACATATCGGCCAGCGGCTGACCCTGACCTCTAAACATCGGCAATCGGCTATAGAAAAACCCATATCGGTTGATCTCTACTCCCAATAATCTGGTCACAAAAAAAAACTGTCCCCGTTTGCACCTGTATTTAGTGTGATTAAAACAGTCAAGACAGAGGGGGGTTATTTTGCCTCATCATTTCACCTCACATTAGAAATGACATGTCTTTTCCTTCTCAGGTTTGATTGTGCAGAATTCTTTAAACCAGTTATTCGGTCTGGGACGTTCAGTGGTTTTGCCTGTCATGTTCCTCCAAACTTAATAACTGAGGATCTGAAGGTGGAGTGGAGAAGAACAACGAGAAACTCTGACTCTCTGGTTCATCAGTATCCAGATAGTGAGAGTCAAACAGATGAAGAGCAGCAGGATAATCAGAAAAGAGCTCATTTCTTTACTGAGCACATTAAATGTGGAAACTTCTCCCTCCGTCTGGACGATCTGAGAGCTGAAGATGCTGGAGAATACACATGTACAGTTCACAGCAAGAGGGATTGTGTGTTTTCAGCCAAGACAAAACTGATTCTGAGTAAGTGAACAGATAAACACAAATCAAACTCGACTCTTAATAGCCAGCAGTACAGTACAGGTTTTGATCTGGTTTGATTATTTAGTGTGTCAGTGATGCTCCAGTATTATATGTGTGAGGCAGGATAACTCAAGAGAGTCAATACATGTTACACTGTTGTTGATTTGTCACATTATTCACAGCTGATTACATATATGTTCAAAATGTGTGTGTGTGTGTGTATGAACATTTGCAATTATTTCCAAACAAGAAATTATTATATGAAATCGGAATATATTTGTAATCCTGAATATGTAGTTATTAATCTGAGTATATATTAGTGCAAACACTTTTTCACCTTTTTATTTCATTTTCATTCAGCACCTCTAAGAGCAATTTGAATGCTGAAAATCTATAAAACTGAAAAAAATTATCTATTTTTTTCCCCGTTTTTTGGTATTGAGCTACATAATAAATAAAATAATATATAAATATATAATTAATAGATAATTAATTAATAGCAAGTTTTGAATGATTGACTAGCTGTTATGCAAGTGTGGTGTTTTTTAAATTTTGTACTAACGGTTTTTTTTCTATTATATTAGCAGTTTTTCCACATTAAAACATGTTTCTATTCCTTTCTAGAGTTCTTTATGACTGGTCAAGTCTATCCTCTCGGAGGTTCAGTGGATTTGCTCTGTCAGATTGATAAAAGCTTGTTAGAGAACAGTCTGAAGGTGGAGTGGAGAAGAGCAGAGACTCTGGTTCATCTTTATCAGGATGGCAAGAGTCAAGCAGAAGAACAGCACCAGGATTATCACAAAAGAGCACATTTCTTAAAGAAGAAGATTAAAGATGGAAACTTCTCCCTCCATCTGAAAAAACTGAGAGCTGGAGATGAAGGGGTTTACAGATGCATCGTATACAAGGACCAGGATTGTGTGTTTTCAGCCGATGCAGAGCTGAATCTGGGGTAAGTGTGTCTGGTGTTGCTATGATCAAAATATGATTTCAATTAAGCAGTATAGTTAATATAAAAATAGTATTTCCAGATTTTTAATTATATTAGTTTCATGCATTTAAGTGATCAATGTGTAATTGTTTGGACTGGTCATATATTATTAATAATATAGAAAAAACTATTAATTTTGAAGGAGCAGCAGCTACATCTGAACATGTATTTATATGCTTTATTAGCTGCGCTGGGTTTGTGAATGTGAGTGTCTATGGGAAGACAATAAATGCAATAAAATACATAAAACTATAAGCAGATACTGTAAAAAAAAAAACATTTGTGGAAGGAATGATTGTTCTTTTGACCTCTGAGAAACACCTCTATTCTCAGCACAACTCTGAACTCTGTTCATTTGTAGTTTGACAATTAGTCCTAAACCTAGCCTTGATGCTAGTCAGTAGTCTGTTTAATTCATGATTAATTATACTGTCATTCTTTATCATTTAACAGAGTCTACATCTAATTAGTGCACTGTGCACAACATAATGCAAGACAGAAATGCTCTTTCCCTTTACTTGATCTATTTTGCCAACCACTATTATGACTGCTTTATAGTTTTGTTTTTTTTTTTTTAGAGCTGCTTTACAGCAGAATTGATTTTTGTTTGCATTATTTTCCTCATTTAAACACTGTAAAGCTGCTTTGAAACAATCTGTATTGTATATAACACGGGTCCGCAGCGGTACTGCATCAATGAACTTTTGATCACAAGTAGTGTTTCGTTAAAAAATTAAAACATGGTTTAAAAAAAAAAACATCACAAAGTCCATTTTAAATATAAAACACGGTGTTTTTATATTTAAAATGGACTTTGTGATGTTTTTTTTTTTAACCATGTTTTAATTTTTTAACGGAAACTGAGGGTTCTCTTGCTTTCGTTTCAGGTGTTTTTAAACACCTGAAACGAAAGCAAGAGAACCCTCAGTTGATACTGCAATGATATAATATTATTGTCAAAACAGATTTAGCAAACGCTCCAATGCGCTTTTGAGTTTGAGCGGAGAACGTGAAATGTTCACGTTGTACAGTGTGTTTTTACAGCGCTGAGAAATGTAGCCAATCACAGACATGTTTGTTGATCTCTTGAACGCAATGGCCAATCAGAGGTGTTTAAGGTAAAATCCACTCACAACGCGAGTTGTGCTCGCTCTCGCCAGTCCGCTCTCTTTAACACACAGCAACACAATGAGATTCATCATGCAGTGAAGAGAACTTTATTTATTTCTTTTAATGGAATGTTGTGAGATCGCAAACTGAGATGAGTGACAGCTTTTAGTGATTGTGAAGTGAGAGATCTTTCGCCCTTTGGAGGCTATAGGTACAGTTTATAAAACCGTTGAATAAAAGTATTGTTGTTTCTTGCTGCTAAGAGGACCGACGGCCAATTACGCGCTGCAAAGTTTTGGAAATTATATCTACATATAAATGCGTGATTCACTCTGAATCTGTAATTGATATTGTGATACTAGCACGGGACAAAAATATGGCATGTAGCAATAGATATGAGCAATGTAAATGCAGACTAATAGATTACTAGAAAATATTTGCATCAGTGTAAATCCATTCCCTTCCATTTTTTTTTTTAAAGTTTATGCCTTGTAAACAGGGGCGGGTGAATGCAGGTGCTGGGGGGGTGATAGATCATTGACAAGGGGAGCTGGGTAATTCAGCACTCCAGACTCATTCTTCCCACTGGTCGCTCTTTTGCGACTAACTTTCTCAGTTAGGTGCAGGGTTTAATTATTTTTTTTTTATATATATATATATATTTTTTTTGCTACAACATGCAAATAATCAGTGCATGCTGATGAAACATTATATATCTGCACTTTATTAGAAAACCCTCATTTAGACATTTGATGCTTAATTGCCCATCTCACAATAAAATTTAAATGTTATGTTTTAGTAATCTTGAAGCTAAAGTTCAGGCCACTGTAAATGTCCATCTGACTAGTAGACTCTGCAAATCCATTAAAACAGTTTACAACAATTGCAAACTAATGAATTGTGGTTTTTTATCTCCATATGTGTTTAAGATGCAATTTTAAGTCATACAGGCAATGTGCCCCAACAATAATGTGCATAGTTCCGATCTACTGTCTTAACATATTATACATGTAACATAATATTTATTCTTAATCATAATAAATTATGGTTAGTTTCTCTATTAATAATGAAGGCTATATGCTTAATATGTAGCTAAACACTTTTTGTATCAGGGGTCCCTGATCCATGTCTCTGTCACCTTTAGGGGTCCTTGCCCTGAATGAAGACCCCTGGTATAGAGTGTTATATTTAGTAGTTTTAGTAAGTAATTTTAATTTATAAAGCACATTTACACACAGCGCAAAAACAGACCAAAGTGCTGAACAATGAATAACTAAAAAGACAATAAAAATAAAAACACATAGAATCAATAATCATAATTATATAAAACATGAATAAAAATAAAGCCTTCAATATCAGGGCACACAAGACAGAGATACAGAAAACAATATGTAATATGTATATATACAATATGTATATAAGTACAGGTTAGAAAAAAAAAACACAATCATAAAATAAGTACAGACAATTTCACTTACATAATTCAGAAAATGAGACTGTTCTGGCTGTGGATATCTAGTTTAATTGCTATTAAAGTGCCTTGAACAAACTCAATGTCATTAACCTAATCCAGTGATTGTTTCTTCTTCAAAAGTGCTTGAGGACAATTTTCTCAGAAGGGCTGATAAAAACAACACCTGTGCTGTTACTTAGTTGTGCAAAGCTAGTCAGTCAGATTCAGAAGACTTGAGGAAATGTAATCTACATCAGGATGAGACATCAGTTCTCTCTTTACATTTCACATAAAAGTTTTCATTTTCAGGATTCATGGTGGAACCCTTCTCATCACACACCTGTTCCTCCGGGAGCTTCAGTGGTTTTGCCCTGTTATGAAGATAAACCCTCTAGAGTGGAGAATCTGAAGGTGGAGTGGAGAAAAAAAGACTTAAAGGATCTGGTTCATCAGTATCAGAACGGTGAGAGTCGAGCACAAAGAACAAGATGAAGATTATCAGAACAGAGCTCATTTCTTCACTGAGCACATTAAAGATGGAAAACTTCTCCCTCCGTCTGGACAATCTGAGAGCTGAAGATGAAGGAGAATATATATGTAAAGTTCACAGTGACTCATTTCAGAATCCCAGACAATCTTCAACTGAGATAAATGTGGTACTGAAGCTACTGGGTAAGTCAACAGATACAGTGGCGCCCCCAGAAAATTTGAATAGGGATGGCCAGATGAGGCCACAGTAAATCTTGGGGTGGCACATCAAAAATAAATAAATAAATAAAGGGTTTTCAATATTGACAAAAAAATTATATCTCTGTGATTTCTGGGATTTTTATCGATAACAAAAATTAGACAATATTTTGCTGTGTGTGTTATTGTGCTGATATCTTATTTCTAAGTGTGCTGACAGCTGAGGCTTTTTTTTATTTTTATATTTTTATATATCCTTTACACCATCTTTTAAGTCAGACACTTGCATTTGGGCTGTTACCAAGCAAATGCAATCAGTATCAACAAAATTGATCTTTGCAATGCAGAGAAAAACAGAAACTGCATCTGAAGAGCCATTTAGATGTTTTTACACACTGTTTAATGGAGCTCTGAGGGACATGGAACACTTTAACCTGCAGTTACAAATTAATAAATAATGTTTTGATATTTTAAACATAAAACATTGAAAACTGATGTTTGAAATTGTTTAAAAAATGAAATGGTACCTTAAATGTGAAATTAAAACAGCAGGTGGCAGCGAGTCACTGTTAATAAGTGAGTCATTGCGATTGAACCGAATCATTCAATTCATTAATCAACCAAAAACTAAACACTATCATGTTGCTCAGAGACGCAAAACAGTGGCTGTGTTTGGAATGATTTTTGTTTTTAGAAATAGAGCGCAAAAAGTGAATATGTTGTCTAAAACGTAAAACTCTTGATATTAACTTCCTGTTTATTGAACTGTTGTATAAAATCAATGCCACATTTACAATTATGCAGACTTCTGGAGAAAAACGTCACTCTTCGTGTGATAGTAACGTCTTGGTTACAAATGTAACCCTCGTTCCCTGAAGGAGGGAACGGAGACGTTACGAATGGGATCTCGCCCGAGAGCCCAATCACCTTCGAGTGGTACAAAACGAGCCAATGGTACACAAAGTACCTTGGTCTGCGGGATTTGCATCGCGAGCTCCGCCCCGCAAAGCGGGTATATAAGGAGCAACGCGAGCAACTCGCATTCAAGTCTTCGCTGAGGAGCCGAGCCAGTGACCCGGCCATTCAGCGGAACAGCGATGTGGCAAGGGGACGTAACGTCTCCGTTCCCTCCTTCAGGGAACGAGGGTTACATTCGTAACCAAGACGTTCCCTTTCAGTCGGTCACGTTCGACGTTTACGAATGGGGTCCCTTACAAAACGCCACATGGCTGTCTTCCAGCGACCCTTGTGAGTGATAGCACCCTGTCGTGAGGCCAGCAAGAGAGATTGCCTATAGCTCACACAGAATACACTGGGTAGCATATTCCAGCTGGATGTATGCTAGCAGGCCGCCTGCCCGTGGGAGGACTTACCGAAGGCAGGTATCTAAGGCAAGGCGGTGATACATAAAAACTCTGAGGTACCCAGCCCGCAGGGTGGAAGTTTCAACGACAGAGCTGGCAAGGGGCTTGCCAAGGGAAAGACACATGCTGCAGAGAGACTTACTGTGGAGATACACACGTGGGATTACCCAGAAGAGGGGAATCACAACACATGGAGGCACCTAGTCCCACACAGGGCTGACCAAAGGGCATGTACGCAAGTGTTGGACATCAACAGTGCTGGAGGAACCCAGGGTTTTCCGACTGAGGAACTCACCTGAGGGGAATAGCGCACGCATCCAGTCCGTGGAGTGGAATGGCGCAGCAAGCGGATTGACACCGAGCAGGTCCTTACTGGCCCGAAGGGGCGAGTACCCGGGAGGACACGGGCTCTACACGGAGATTATAAAATCTCGCGAATGTGTTAGGTGTCGCCCAGCCCGCAGCTCTACAGATGTCTGCTAGCGAGGCGCCATGCGCCAGCGCCCAGGAGGAAGCTACGCTCCTAGTTGAGTGAGCTCTCACCCCTAGGGGGCATGGCAGGTCTTGAGCCTGATAAGCCAGGACAATGGCATCCACTATCCAGTGGGATAACCTCTGCTTGGAGACAGCCTTTCCCTTCTGCTGGCCTCCGTAACAGACAAAGAGCTGGTCTGAGGTCCTAAGGCACCGAGTTCTGTCCACGTAGGTGCGGAGCGCACGTACTGGACAGAGCAGTGCCAAGGCTGGGTCTGCCTCCTCCAGGGGCAGTGCTTGCAAGTTCACCACCTGATCCCTAAAAGGAGTGTGGGAACTTTGGGCACGTACCCAGGCCGGGGTCTCAGGATAATGTGAGAGTTAGCCGGCCCAAATTCCAGGCACGCTTCGTCAACTGAAAATGCCTGCAGGTCCCCGACCCTCTTCACCGAAGCCAAAGCCGTCAGGAGTGCAGTTTTCAAAGATAAAAACTTTAGCTCTACTGAGAGCAAGGGTTCGAAGGGAGCTCTCTGCAGTGCTGACAGAACCACTGCGAGGTCCCAAGAGGGGATTTGCTGAGGGCGAGGCGGGTAAAGCCTCCTTGCTCCTCTCAGGAACCTGATGATCAGATCGTGCCTCCCAAGAGACTTACCTTCAACAGGGTCATGGTGAGCCGAAATGGCGGCCACATAGACTTTGAGGGTGGAAGGAGACAGTCTTCGTTCCAACCCCTCCTGAAGAAAGGAAAGCACTGACCCAATCGGACATTTCCAGGGGTCCTCACGCCGTGAAGAACACCAAGTGATGAAGAGGTTCCACTTCAAAGCATAGGCGTGTCTGGTGGACATGGCTCTAGCTGAAGTGATGGTAGCTACCACCTGTGGTGGCAAGGTACCTAAACCTTCCGTGACCCGTCCAGAACCCACACATGTAGGTTCCACAGATCGGGACGTGGGTGCCAGAGGGTGCCCCGTCTCTGAGAAAGAAGGCCCTTCCTCAGAGGAATTGGCCAGGGAGGGGCTGTCGCGAGGAGTACAAGTTTGGGGAACCAGGTCCGGCCGGGCCAAAAAGGCGCAACCATGAGGACCTGCTCCTCGTCCTCCCTGATCTTGCACAACGTCTGTGCAAGAAGGCTCACTGGGGGAAACGCATACTTGCGCAGGCCCAGCGGCCAGCTGTGTGCCAGGGCGTCCGTGCCGAGGGTGCCCTCGGTCAGGGAGTAAAACAACTGGCAGTGGGAATTTTCTGGAGAGGCAGACCTCCTGTCCAGGAGCCCGATGCAGCATGCCCGTTTGCACATGGCACCCCAGCCCGTGGCAGAGGCATCTGTTTGACACAACAACATGTCTGGACACCGGTTGTAGGGGCACGCCGGCCCGTAGAAACAAGGGGTCCAACCACGGGGTGAAGTTTCGGCGGCAGGCCGGAGTGATGGTCACTCGGAGCGTGCCCCGTTTGCCATGCCCATCTCGGGACTCGGCAGCGTCGTGAAGCCAGTGCTGAAGCGGTCTCATATGGAGTAACCCGAGCGGTATGACTGCCGCCGCGGACGCCATATGCCCCAGGAGCCTCTGAAACAGTTTCAGTGGAACCGCTCTCTTGCCCTCGAATTGTCTCAGGCAATTCAGCAGTGACTGTGTGCGCTCGTCTGTAAGCTGCGCGAACATGGCGACGGAGTCTATTTCCATACAGAGAAAAGAGATCCTCTGCACAGGGGAGAGCTTGCTCTTTTCCCAGATAACCTGAAGACCCATTCGGGCAAGGTGTCTGAGCACCAGATCCCTGTGCTCGCACAACCGTTCTCGAGAGTGAGCTAGGATCAGCCAGTCGTCGAGGTAGTTGAGGATACGGACACCTTGTTCCCTGAGAGGAGCCAGGGCTCCCTCCGCGACCTTCGTAAAGACGCGGGGAGACAGGGCCAACATGAATGGGAGAACTTTGTACTAATATGCCTGCCCCTCGAAAGTAAAGCGAAGAAACGGTCTGTGTGAGGAAAAATGGAGAC
This sequence comes from Cyprinus carpio, assembly GCF_018340385.1. Classification (NCBI taxonomy): domain Eukaryota; kingdom Metazoa; phylum Chordata; class Actinopteri; order Cypriniformes; family Cyprinidae; genus Cyprinus; species Cyprinus carpio. Next base: position 10,271,417 of record NC_056574.1, on the reverse strand, counting down.
AAGAAAGTACACATCATTCAGGTCGATCGCTGCAAACCAATCCAACGGACGAATGCATTCGAAAATGCGCTTGGGCGTTAGCATCTTGAACGGGAGTCTGTGCAGAGCTCGGTTCAAAGCACGCAAGTCCAGGATTGGCCGTAACCCACCTGTTTTCTTGGGTACTATGAAGTAGGGGCTGTAAAAGCCAGACTTCATGTCAGCTGGAGGGACATCTATCGCGCCCTTTGCCAGCAGGGTCGCGACCCTCCGCGCGCATGACAGGGGCATCTTTGCCCACCACCATCACGCGGACACCCCGAAACCCGGGGGGACGCCGGGCGAACTGAATCGCGTAGCCGAGCCTGAGCGTCCGGATGAGCCAGCGGGAAGGCCTGGGGAGCTCTAGCCAGGCTCCCAGAAACCCGAACCAGCGGGGTCAAGGGGACTACAGGCGTACCCACGGTGGGGCAGCGGGGTGGAGGAGCAGACAGCCCCAGCATGGGAGGCATAGCGTCCCTTAGCGGGGGCGGAGTGCGGGCACTCGTCTGACTCCAAGCAGCAAAGAGGGCATGAGAAGGCGAAGCGTTCTCGAACGGCTTTGCATGGAAACTGGCAAGGGGAGAGGAGAACGAGAGCGGCGAGGAAGCACGTCGCCAAACTGTCGTTCGTGGCCTCTTGGGACCCGGAGGTAGAGGAAACAGCTCCTTTAGTGAAGGTTTGGGTACCACCGGCCGCAGGGCCAGTGGCGGAACAAAATGAAAATGAGAACAAAGGATTCTCCCCCTGGCCCTCCTCCGGGGGGAAGGAGTGGTCCTGCTACCATCTCCTGACGAGCTGACGTCTCCAACTCCGGGTCGCCCGTCTCAGGAACGCTGCTTGGCCTGGCGTTTGGCAGGCTTAGGGGCAGAGACAGGTTGCACCGCCCTTCTGCGGCCATCTCCTCGCTGCGGCCGGGGGGAAGGCTGCTGCTGTGGCCGAGCGGGAGTGGAGGAGGCCACAGGGGGGCGCCCTCGGCGACGAGCAGGCTGCGGCGGCTGCGCCGGCGGCGGGGATGAAAGCAGCAGTGGGCCGCCGGGGCAGGATGTGTCTGATGGCCTCAGACTGCTTCTGGGCGGCAGAGAACTGCTGGGCAAAGCTCTCTACCGAGTCGCCGAAGAGGCCATCCTGGGAGACCGGGGAGTTGAGGAGCTGAGCCCGATCAGACTCCCTCATATCTGCCAGGTTCAGCCATAGATGGCGCTCCTGGACCACCAAAGTGGACATCACCTGACCCAAGGAGCGCGCAGTGACCTTTGTCGCGCCGGAGAGCGAGGTCGGTAGCAGTGCGCGCCTCCTGCAAAACCCCTGGGTCAGCACTGCCCTCGTGCAGCTGCCGGAGCAGCTTGGCCTGATAGACCTGAAGTGAGGCCATGGCATGCAAGGCAGAGGCGGCCTGGCCCGCAGCTCTGTAAGCCTTGGCCACAAGAGTGGATGAGAACTTACAGGCCCTTGGAGGGCAGCTTGGGACCACCACGCCAAGCGGAGGCGCTCTGTGGACACAGTTGCATCGCAACAGAACGCTCCACCGGGGGAATCCCAGCATACCCCTTGGCCGCCCCACCATCGAGGGCAGTGAAGGCGGAGGAAGTACCAGAACGGTTTCGGGCAGTTAACGGTGCCTTCCATGAACTGGTTACTTCCTGGTGCACTTCCGGGAAGAAAGGAACCAGAGCGGGGTGCTGGCGATCCGCATGAGCAGCCCCCAGGAACCAATCATCCAGCCTCGAGCGCTCGGGACAGGCCGGAGGATTCCACTCAAGTCCGATGCTCTCCGCTGCCCGGGAAAGCACGGCCGTCAGCTCGGGATCGGACTCGGACAACGCTGGCACTCCCGAGGGAGGCAACGCAGCCGAACCCTCATCTCCCGAGGACTCAAGCCCGCCTTGTGATGCGGCGATCGACATACGGTCCTCTTCGTGAGCCCCGAATGAGATGTCAGGAGCCTGAGAGGGTCCAGCAAACTCATCCGGAAACTCAACCGGCTGCGGGCGTATGTGAGGGGGGTGTGGTCCGAGGAGGTTGGCTCGTCGGGGAAGCCCACACCGTAACCCTCAGATCACCCTGGCCACCAGCCGAAGTAGCCCTCTTACGAGAAGAGCTAGAACGGGGGGGTGGCAGAGGGGACTCTATACCTTTTAAGGTAATCGAGTCTCGATCTCAACGCCGAGATGGTCATGTCCCCGCAATGAGAACATGAGCCATCCACGAACGCAGTCTCAGCGTGCTGAAAGCCCAGACACGTGACACAGCGATCGTGACCGTCACGAGGAGCGATGTATCGACCGCACCCAGAAACGCACGGGCGAAATGACATCTTTTAAAAACGACGCAAATCGGCCCGTATCTCTTTTTGTGAAAGAAATCTTGCTCTTTCAGAGGTGTTGAAGCACTCAGGGGAACGCGGGAGCTGTCGCAGGAAACCCAGACGAACCGCTGAATCGCGCCGTCACACCAACACCAGCTCTTGTAACACTCCGGTGATAGCAGCAAGCGATGTGCTCGGCTCCGAAGCGAAAGCTTGAATGCGAGTTGCTCGCGTTGCTCCTTATATACCCGCTTTGCGGGGCGGAGCTCGCGATGCAAATCCCGCAGACCAAGGTACTTTGTGTACCATTGGCTCGTTTTGTCCCACTCGAAGGTGATTGGGCTCTTCGTGCGAGCGAGATCCCATTCGTAACGTCGATATTTTAAGTTGTAATAATATTTAAATTAAATGATATATAAATTTATATAGATCTAAAATGATAGATTTAAAATAGATTTAATATTAATAGTAGCCACTGCAAAGCATCACAGGGGTGGCCAGAGTTTATACCCCTTGGGGGCGCCCCTGAACAGATAAGAAAATGACCCACTCTTCTGTCCTTAATCAGTAGTTTAGTTATTTTATAATATTACATTTATGTTTCCAACACAGTTTTGATTTTGATTCATTAAGTTATAAATGTAAGTGTCAGAAAGAACAGAGATGGTGTGTTTAAAATAAAAACTGAATGATATAAAGTTTAATAATTATTAAAGATTTCATTAAAATGTAAGTTACCATATGACTGAATGTGAGTTATTGTGTGTTTTCTCCAGAGACAGTCTTTCGTCTTCAGATGTTTCTCGTCTTCTGTCCAAATGTTCTGATGTTTCTAGCGTTTGTCCTCTGGGGTGTTTCTGAAGGTCAGTGTTTACTGCTGATTAATCATCAGTGCATTATAATAAATCATTCTAACAGTTGTTTATTAATACAGTAGTTATTAATGTCTGGTTTTGTTTCAGGATCTCTGTTTGAGTTGGGTCTCTTGTTGTGCTCTTTATTTTTCTGAGGCCCCCTCTTGGTGCTCTGGACAGCTCCGTATATTAATGAGTTCACAGGTGATTCATTATTACCAGCTTATGAGAGAAAATATACTTCATGAATATAATAACTAGATTGTTTTCACATGAACTGAACAATCTTTTAATATACCTGAATTAATTTACATTAAAAAAGGATTCAGTGTTTCATTGGCATTTGTGTTTCATTGTGTCAGTGTTGGTAATGATGATATTGTGATGTTATTACTTCATCTTTTCTGTTTTACAGACAAGATTAAAACATGGGTTCGAATTTACAGTTCTACAGCAAATATATTGTTTTCTCAGCTGTGTTTTTATTCAGGTAAAGAAATCGCACGCAAATATATATATATAATATATCAGCAGTCATTATCAAACACATTAAAATGCCCATTAACACTTGAAAAATAATTACATATAAATGATGAAATATTCTCAATATCCTGCAGGAACTCTTAAAAATAACTGTGACATGATAACTGGAAGTGTCTGTTATTGTTGTATTGTTGTCAGTATCATATTCTACACATCATCACTCTTATAATCTACACCGGGTTAATGATGAAGAATTCACATTAATTAATAGACATGATGTTATAGTGACTGAGACTGAAGCTGAAAGCTACTTCTACATCAGTTCGCAGCATGTTTTGGGGTCATGTGAGGGTCAGGGGTCATATAATCAGCACAAAGGTCACAGGGTCAGTGTCAGTAACAGTTCAATGAATGTGTCTTAAATAATGTTGCATCTGTTCAGTGAGAAGAGGTTTTGTAATTCTTGTGATCTGTATTTATTAAATGTTGTTCTTCTATTTTAGTAATTGTTGGTTTTTATCTCTTCTTTCTTCCAGTTCTGTTTAAATCTGCCGTGGACAAGAGTCTGAATTACGCTGGATTTGAGGGAGTCATGATTATAATTCTCTTTGTGATGGTGATGTCTGTTCACCCTCTTCTATATTATTTCCTGTAAGTATTTCCTTCCTTTCAAGCGTCAGTGAGATGAATGTGCTGTAAATCATGATTTATCAGATTAATGCTGTTTGTTAAAGACACAACATATTAAACCCTAATATCAGACCTGATTTATCAGTTAACTGAAGCATTTCCATTAGATAAGAGTTATTATAGCAAATATAATACTCAGAGTGTTTTACAACATGTACATGATAAAGATAAAAATAAAAGTGATGAAAGAATTGAAGAAAAAAAAACAAAGTAAAATAAAGTTTTACATTTTAAAAAGCATGACATTATAAAACCGATTGTCACTGTTCATTAAATGATTGAACGTGAATGAGAAGTGAATCATCAGATAAGTCCTCTATTTATTAGCAGGTCATTAGTTATTCAATCTCAGGCCATTGAAGACAGATTTCTCCTATGATGAGCATACAGTATTTAAAAAAAAATACATACATAAATACATAAAAAAT
>NC_056574.1:10259919-10265636 GCF_018340385.1 Cyprinus carpio | reverse complement strand
ATTCATTGGCCGAATAGTGCTTAGCACCGCCCCAACGCGCACGTAGGTGAGCTATATCAGCGTGCTGCGCGCTGTTTCATCAGATTTAATTTCCTTCAGGAAGCGAATCATCTGTCGCCCATAGGAAAGCGTTTTTTGTCGTGTTCTCAGCTATTTTCCTTATAAGCGCAGTTTACTCCTCTTCAGCGGACACGATGAGTTACAGAAGATGCGTCGGGCCGTGTGACCGGTTCATCGCAGGAGGAGAAACTCAAGACAGGTGTGTGCAATGTTTAGGCCTACACCACGCTCAAGCAGCGCTTAGCAGCCTTTCTGATTGTCAGCACTGTGATAACCTGCGGCTAAAAGTATTACGAGGCTCGCGGCCTTCTCTAAGAAGGTAGGCCCCGCGTTTAACCCCCGCTGTCTCGTTTCTCCGGTTGCAGAGGCGCCGCACGAGACGGTCGCTTTGGGCGATGTATGCGAGCCGGAACTCATAGAGGGTGAGACAATGGAGTTTTCTCCTTTTCTCTTGCTCTCTCCAGGCCAAGTGCAAGCGCTCGAAGAGCATTACGGGGATCCCGTTGTCTTTCTCAATGATAATTTGCGGCCTATGTGACGAAGACGTGCTGTCCACAGTGGCCTCCGATTCGGAGGGTTTTTTGGGTGAAGTGTGTAGTTCTCTCCCTCTGAGTGGACAGGAGAAATGCACTTCCCCGTCTTACAGCGAACTGTTAGACGTTGTAACACGTGCTGTGGAAAAGTTGGGGTTAGAGTGGGATAGCGAGCCGATTAAAAAATTAGGCCCAGTCGAAACTGGACGATCGATTTCGGTCTAGCCGCACTCCATCTCAGCCCGTAGGCCTCTCCCTTTCTTCTAAGACCTCCATCACGAGGTTTCGAAGTCTTGGAAGCAACCTTTTCCGGCTCGTATCACTAATCCCGCCTCCGCTGAATTCGCCACGGTTTCTAAAATGGCAAAACATGGATATGCGGCGATGCCGGCCGTAGAAGAGACTCTTGTGGCACATCTTGCGCCGTACTCGGCTCTTCCGTCTTGGAAGTCCAGACGACGAAAGGGTGGGGGGAGACACAATAGCGGGGAAAACAGGAAGAAAGGTGGCAAAAAGGGGACATCACAAAGGGAACAGGGTGGCGTGTGGGGAGAGCAAACAGGCCACCTGGAAGGGGTGGCACAAACAGAATGGTAAAGGCAGAGAAAAAAAAAAAGACACCCTGGCACAGATCGGAAAAGCACAGGGGGGGGGGGAAGAAAAAAAAAAAAAAAGGGCGGAGGAGAAATGAAGGGGAACAAGAGGGAAAAAACGAGAAGAACAGAAAGAAGGAAAAGGACAGGGGGCGGAGGCTCTGAGGAAAATAAAAAGGGAAAAAAGACACGTAACGGGGAAAGAAGGGGGGGGGGAGATAGGGATGGAGGGAAGTTCCTGTTTCCCCTTTTTTGTAGGGCTACCAACACACTGCGCGCGCATAGGCCAGCTCCATGGCAGTTGGGATAAAGTCAAAGGGGGGGAAAAATAAAGAGAAGGGGGAAGAAAACAACAAAGAAAAAAAAAAAAAAAAAAAAAATAAAACAGGAATCAAAAAAGAGGGGGGCAAAAAAGGCAGGGGGGGGGGGGGGCCGGTGGAGGGGGGGCGCCCCATTCCTTTTTCCTCCCTGTCCGGAATGGCTGATTGGATTCATCACGCCGTCGTGGAAAAGTTTAGAGCACTAAACACCAGTCACTGCCGCTTTTGGTCAGCTCATCCCGTGCAGGGCTAGGGACGTAGAGCGTCCACCACCTGGGGCTTCGTTCAGCGAGCGTCCCTACCTTGCAGCGCCTTCAAAGGGTTTCAGCACCATGAACCTTCAGCTAGATTACGCCCTTGCAGAGACTGGGGCCCTAGGTCATCATGCCACTCTCACACCACGCAACGCAAACGGCTAGACCTGAGTTTGACGGCCAAGTGCTCTCAATCTCAGGCTTCCATACCATTTTTCCTGATTCGTTGCTCGTTCGGAGGCCGGCCCTCCTTTGGAGAGTGGGGACAAACCGCACAAAGCATATCACCTCTCGCTTTGTGGCCTCCCCGACAACAAATCTTAACGTCCACCGCATTTACTGCACCTCGGGCAGTTTCAGGTGGTCGAGTCCTTATGACGAGCCATCGGACTGCTAACTCCCTCACAAGATACTCTCGGGTGCGGTCCAGCCTTCAGATTTCTAGGGACAAATCCAAGGGTCATGCAGCATGGCCCTTATGACCGCCTAATGCAAAGTCCCCACTCTCGGGGTGGTGGAGCCGCCGACCTGACATCTGTTAACGTCTTCCTGTTATGGCAACCCCCCGGCCACTCAGGGGTTTTGGGGCCTTAGCGGAAACAATCATCGAATACGCCCCTACTAAAGCCCTAGCGGACTATTGGGGCCACAGGGGAAACGCTTGCCCGAACTTCCTCACACAGTGGTAACTACTCAACTGTTCACCATGGTTTCCCCATTCCATTTTGGAAAGGCAACCCCTCCTTTCAGCAAGGGGGTTTCTTCCTACGACGGTACTTCCTGGGGAGGCACTCGATTTTAACTCCAGAGATTGATCGTCCTAAGAAAGTTACTATAGAAAGGTAACCCACGTCACCTCACTCTGATGTAGTCCGACTTTTACAGCCGTATATTTTGGTTGTGCCCAAAAGATGGTGGTTTACGGCCCAATTTTGGACTTGCGTCGTCAAAATCTTGGCACTCAGGTGAGCAAGTCAAGATGCTAACAAGTGAGTCCATTCTGTCCTCAATCCAATCCAAGGATTGGTGTTGTAACCATCGATCTAAAGGATGCATACATTCACATCCAGATCGTCAAGAGACACAGGAAGTTCCTCAGGTTTGCTTTCAAGGGCAAGGCTTACCAATTTTGTGTTCTTCCATTCGGACTAGCTTTGGATCCTTGAACATTTACAAAATGTATGGACGCAGCTCTGGCCCTGTTGCGGCTCCAAGGCTCAGATTTTGATTCACCTGGACCCGTTGGTTAATATTAGCTCCATCTCATGATGAGGCAGCTCCACATCAAGATTTAGTACTCGATCCATCTGTGAGCCTTGGGTACGTACAACCTACGACTTGGTTCGTGATCAACACTACGGACGCATCCCTTACCTGGTTAGGGGGGCGGTCCATCAGTCTCCAGTCAGGGGTCCCGGCGGAGTTGCACGTGTTGGCACAATAACGCGTTATTGAGATGCTAGCAGTCTTTCTGGCCTCATCACAGTTTTTTTTACCTCAGCTGAGGGGTTTTACATTCCCGCGCCCCTATACAGAACTGCGAGGTCTTTTTGCTTTTTGGCTCAGACCAAGTTTCTGTCCGTCAGGGCAGTCTAGTCCCCAGGATCGCCTGAAACTCAGGGCAAGACTTGCTATCGGCGAGTTGGCGGAGGGAAGACTGGGATTGCGAGCCCCCAGTTGGTGGATCTCCATATGGCAGAGTTCGTCCGAGCGGAAAGGGACTTGGGTTTTGCGTTGAGCATGACTAACGCACTGCCTGCTTCTGCTTCCCTGTCTCCCCTTCCCCTAGGTCTAAATGCCGCTGGCCCCACGTATGCCCAGGACCAATCTTTATGCTTTAAACATGCCTTTTGCAACAAGCATGGTGCAATACTACGAACCTAAAGTGAAGTAAGTCAAGGTGACTTCACATTGTTTAATTGATGGTTTTTAGTGTTATGCAAGGAATGTAAACCATCAACTTTCTGAAAGGTCTCTTTTCAAAGATTTTTTCATTTTGGATGAATCTCAGTTTTCCACTGTAGCAGCCCAAAATGTGGTTTCTGAAGCATACCATGTTTTGGAATGAAAATTAATCTGACATTGATCCACTCATGCATACATAGCCCAACAAACACTGGTTCTTTCATACACACGAAATGACATCATGCTGCCCAAGATCAGTGATGTTTTGCTGTAAATGTATTGTGCCCCGATTTTTTGATTCAGACTTTATTGGCAGAATGAATAACATTAATTTCAGTTTGCCTTTAATTCAGAGTCATTATGCTTTGAGTTGGGTCTTGAAAGTTCTAGTAATAGTAGACTTTCTTAATATAGATTACAAAATGGTCTTTTGTGTTATATTTCCACTTGCACTTACTTAAGTTTGCGTTGGGGTTTTGATAAGTGATAGTATGATTTTATTAAATTATATTTATTTGGATGTTTTATTAATAAAAAACGAAGAGGTGATGTTGACCAAGTCTAGGGTCAGTGCACTGCTGCTGTTTTTGCATTTTATGCCCTCATTTAGAGTACATTAACTTCTCAAAGCAGCTTTACAGAAAATGCATGTCTACATTACAATTTAGCCTGATCTGTACTATAAATACTACACTTTGAAAGAAAACAGCACATCCTTGTGACGCAGCTGATACAGAAGAGCATATGCAGCATACTGTGAAATGGAGAGACACAGAGGAGAATGTTGACAAAGGAATTATTGAAAAAGTCGTTATTTTTGTTTTCTTCTTCTACGGTTGAACCACTGATGGCAGATGGACTATTCTGACGATGTCTTTCATACTTTTCTGGATCTTGACAGTGTTACTTGACAGTCTATGAGACAGTCACAGGCCTCCCGGTTTTCATCCAAAATATTTTAAATTGTGTTCCGAAGATGAACAGAATTTCCACTTCATATAAAAAAACATTCTGTAAAAATATTAATGACAAAATATCTGTATTTGGTTTTATGCATTGCATAAGTTTGTGTGTTGCTGTGGTTACAAAATGATTTTTTTAATTAATTTTTTTTTTAATGTTTGTTACTTTCAGCGTTCTTTTTATTTAAGAACATGGTTGGTGCATTTTGCTTTGCAATGCTAAAACCATTTGAGGTTTAAATAACGCTGTGTGAATTGTGGTATTAAGAATTTGTCCCTCCGTTCCTTTCAGTTGAGAATTTATTTATTGTAATGACCTGTAAAAAGTGGATTCAGCATTGGGGGACATTTGCACATATTTTTACTAAAAAATAAATAAATTCATAATGTATTGCTTGTGTGTTTTCAAAGACACTCATGACTTAATTTATAATTAACTCGTAATACAAAAAAAGTTACCCTTTAATGGCACGAATCAAGCAGTGTTAATAGGTATTACTTTCGTGTACTAGTCTACTTGAAGTTGTTCCATTTAGCACAAAAAAAAGTACCCTAACTACACTTAAGGTTATACTTTAGTAATAATTTAATTACTAATAAAAATAACACAGTAGTACAAAAGCGTTGGCCAAAATAGCCACACTTTCAAGTTAACTAATCATTAACCGACCTTTAAGTATACTGAAAATTAGTCTGGCTGAAGTAACTTTTGGTATCTTGTTTAATTTTTTTTAACTAGGTCTAAGGAGCCTAAGGTGTGCCAAGAAAATATTCCCGTACACGATTACACAAACCACGCCAGCACGAGCCTGCAAACCTTGATACAATTCAGAATTGGCTCCATGCTTTCATGTTCTTTACCACCAAATTCTGGACCCTAACCATCTGAATGTTGCATCAGAAATGAGACTCATCAGGATCAGTGCCAACTTTTTCCCTGCAATCTTCTATTGTCCATTTTGGTGAGTCGGATGCGAACTGTAGCCGGTACCGGTTCCTGTTCTTAGCTGAACAGGACGGCACCGCCGTTGTGTGTCTTCTGGTGCTGTAGGCCCATCTTGTTCCGGGTTCGACGTTTTGTGCGTTCCCA
>NC_056574.1:10250360-10259107 GCF_018340385.1 Cyprinus carpio | reverse complement strand
TGTCAAATAAAAAAGTGGCAATACACATGACAATATCCATCTCAGGCATGCTGTCTTTCCTGGGTTTTCTCACAGAGACCTAAATCTAGTGAAAGGATCCATGTACCTTCTATCAACTGGTCGTGGATGATTACACTACCCCACTTTACTGTAAAGCAACTTTGAGTGCCCAGAAAAGTGCTATATAAATGGTAAGGAATTATAAATTATTAAAGATGTTAATGACTTTTAACATATTAAAGGCCATGCAAACACCAAGACTCATAAGAGCCATTTGTTCTGGTCTTCACGACTATTTCATGTAGTGTAGACAAATCTGTTTAGTTCGCTTCAACTACTCACTGATTTTACTCGTTGGTTTAAGTTGTAAATCTTACTTTCAAGTAACACATGTACTTCATCGGGCTACATCACAGTGACTGGAATTCTGAAGCTCGTTGCACACATCTTTAGCTCAAACCAGACAATTGCATGGTTCACACACACTAATTATCATCAGTTAGACCGTCCACACAGTAGGGGTGTGCCGTCAGTAAGCTGACAATTTCAGAGAACATTACTTTTCAGACTCAGTTTAAGAACTAATTATAGTTTTTTGGATTGAATTAAATTTTATAAATAAATTACAGATCAGATGTTGTGACGTGGTGTGGTTTTGACTTCATCAGAGGTGCACAAAAGTATTTCTCTGAGATTCTCAAATCCTTTAATGATAAAGATAGAGAGGGGTTCTGAAATAAATTTGTAAGAAAAAACAATGTAATCATTAGACATCACATGTACCCTAAATTGCAGAGACTGAATGTGCGAGAGGACGTACTGTATAGAAGAATAACACAGTGTGAAGAAGAGCTCACAGGATCTAGTGGTTTTCAGTAGCTGGGTTTTATTTCTTACGTCATGCAGAATACACGTAGAAATCATAATTTGGAAAGCATGCGTGCAAAGCATCCGTATTAACTATTGCTCATACATGTGGTTCTGTAGGTTTTTTTGTTTGTCGGTGTGTGTTTTTTTTTTTAAATCCTCTTCGGCGCGTTATACAGTTTTCCGTAATTGCATATCAAAATCATTACATTAGGGGCACACTATTAACATCTATTCTTTGTTGTTTCACAACTCTGCACATATCGCTCTTAACACCATCAACAAGTCACCACAACCAGCAGTTCATTTGCTGCTGTGAAAAAAAAAAAACAAAAAAAAAAAAACCTACATGTTCATTGAATCGATTAAACTTGATAGTATTATTTTTATAATCTGGATACTAATCGACTAAGCCTGTAGACTACAGTATACTGCTGCAAAGTCCAAAATAGACATTTAGAGAACAAATCATATTCATTAATTGACTTGTTCGTGGTCCTGGTTTCTGCTGCTTGTACTATGACTATTGGGTTTGTTTTGTTTTAACAAAACATCCGCAGTAGAAATGGGCACTGTATTTATTAAAAGAAATTTATATAAAATCATTAAATTATTGCAGCAGGAGACGTAAACTAAAATAAGGAATATAATGCTCACAAATGACAGTGTGTATTCATGTTGTTAGAAAGTAATAGCAAAACTCAAATGGGTTAAACGGTAAACAGCCTTGTTTCTTGTTTAAAGTCCTAATGAATCAGAACTGATCCACTCTGGTAGCTGTTCCAAACTGCAGCCGATAACGGCTTTAACAATCGAGTCTTCCTGATTAAATATATGCTTTAATCTGGTGTTCTTCAAGGCCAATCTCCGGGTATTTTCATAATAATAAGTAAAATTATATGCAATCGCTTAATCGTAGCCGTGATTAAAGTAGAGAATTATTGCTGCCTCATTGCTGTGAGAAGGTCAGAAAATGGATTTATATCAAACTCTGTAAAACCATGACAAGTAACAACGTAAACCGTGTTGAGAGAAACTGATTGCCTAAAACCGTTTTAAGATTTTAAAAAAACTAAATAGTTGTGAGTACTCTGAACGGTAATTCAGTTGAGTTGCACTTGAAAGAAGAGTATACATTGGGCAGTTCATATAATGACGTGATTAATTTGCGTGTAGAATCTGAGCATTAGTTATGAACACTAGCTGCTGTTAACAAACAGAATTACTTAAGAACAGAGAAACACACAAACGACAACTGACTTCAAACAGCAAGGCAGCTCGTGTTGACTGCAGGGTTGCCAAGTCTCATGTCGTTTTTCTGTCAGGCTTGAGAAAACAATTGTGCTGTAAAATCCGGTAAAGCGACTGGCCAGGCTGTGGTTGCCAGCATTGTAACTGGTTAATTTACAGTTCTCTACAGTTAATTTACAGCTCTTCATTTTTTACATATGTTACCCGGTATTTTAAGGCTCATGTGGTAACGAACTTCGTGTCATTTGGGAACCGGATATGCGTCAAAACCATTCGCGTTAACAACAACAAAAACAAAACTAATTGTGTAGATGGGGATTTATGGCAGGTGGAACTTATTTGCATCTTGCGGTCGCCTAACAAGAAATACTTGCTTACGAATAAAATTACTAACATTTAAAGTGTAATAATAAGCCAAACAAAACATGACTTTACCTCAATGCTTTAGTAGATTGTTCATAATTAACAATACATAAAAGTATATACTAAAATGCTTTAATAACGAAAATGTCACTGATCAGACTCTAGACAGTTATTGCTTTAAATAAATCAGGAAGGCAGAACATCAGCTGTTGAGATTAGGTTGGGTATTGTCTGTTAACTGCATGTTCTGATCCTCTGTCGGGCCACCCTGCTGTGCCACAGTGGGAAAGCCTGGGCAAGCTGTTTAATGTCGTTGTAACTTTTGCTTTTGAGTTTTTAAATGAGAGTAGATAGAATTGAAATAGTAATACTATAATCAAACCTTTTTGTATGTTTAATGTTCATTTTGTAAGTGAATGGTGTCGCCTCGAAAATATAGTTTCTGGTTGCTTATCCAGCTAGCCGGACAGAGTTAAAATATAAAGCATTGGTGAAATCCATAACCCTATCCATGTTATTTTAAAAATATCATGAAATCATTGAGATACTGGTGCATCGCTTTTTTATTAGTATTTTTATGCAATTAATCTCAGGTTTCAATTTTTAATGTTTATAATTGTAGGTAATTTTTTGGGGGTGTGGGGGTTACTAATTTTGTGTAGTACTTATATATATATAATTTTTTATTATATAATAACTTTTCAGTTTAACTGTTTATTGTCAAGTATTTGCTTTTATTTCATTAGTTATGCTGATAGAATAACCTGCTATCACTATACACCGGACCTAAATATTGACAAAAATTATTTATTTTAGCTAAATTTAAATTTCACATTTTCGAATTGCTAGTCAGTTAGCAGCAAGCACAAAGAAAAAAAAAAAAAAATAAAAAAAAAAAATGTAAAAAGAAAAAAAAATAATAACTAGATAATACTGACTAATATAATAATAATAAAATACATAATAATATGTTGCATAAGACATGCAGTTATACTAATTTATTTGCAGCTTGTACCCTAAATACTTAGCACTGATGTGCGAAAAGCATGTTTTTAAATATTACTAATTTATGCATGTTGCTGAACTAATTCATAGTGCACCTGCGGCACGACGATATCCAGGTATATCATCACACAGTCGCTGCTGAGCCGCATCTCACAGGAACACAACATGCCTCAGAAGAGATCAGCGGTGTCGGCAATTCTATTCCTGCGTAAGTCCTAGAACGAAGACCGCACTCTATCTCGAGAATGCGTCCCCAGAGCTGAAGCGCAAAGCGACCCTGGAAGAGACTGTCTCAGAAGCAGCGAAATATAAACCAGCTGATAACGTACATAACCCTCAGCATGATGATTATCTCACCCGCCAATGTGCCAAAGTACCTAACTTACCGTTTTGAGAAAAAAAATGCAAAAAACCTTCTCTTGAGAAAAGAAAAGAAAATACTGTAGATTAATCATCACTAAACCTATTCCACATTTCCTCCCCAAATAAAAGAAGAAATAATAGTTTCATATAAATGCAAATATATATATCTTGTTTCTGTGCTTTCTGTCTCTTGGTTAGGGAAATGTAATCTCAACAAAACCGTTTTCAAACGACAGTTTTCTATTCTGCCTATTTATAGACTTCATGTAAACTACATACATAAGGAAGTACAGTGGCATCATGGCTGGTCATGAATCCTTCGTTGATTGTAATGTCAGTTTCACATAAGACTAATTAGTTTTATGTAATAGAGCATTACGACAGAACAAAACATTTACCCCTGAACGACTGCACATGCAGAGAGTTTCTTCGCGTAGTAGTGAAATACACCAGATGATGCTTTGGAGTTCCGTCTTGATCATTGTTTCAGTGTCACTAATAAAATCATTCGATGGAGATCTGTAGATGTCTCAGACTCCAGAGCATAGTCATGATTTACGAGAATAATTCAATTCACTGCTTCAGACTGTTTCATGGCTGAAACACATTATATGCTTCTTTGTTTGGAAGAACATAACAGGGCAGTTTGTATTGTGTTGAAGTTAATTTATAATCTTTGTCAGATGGCCACATTGTGTAGCAATACCGAGTTTTTTATGGCCATATACTGTCGTTAGTGTGATGATTTTATTAAAGCAATGACATGCAATTGAATTACTATGAGGCGAGGCTTTAGGGTAAAAGTCAAAAAGAAAATCAGGTGGGTGAAGGCTTATCACACCTTTTGAGTTAACACATTGTTCGTATTCATCTGAGGCAGGCGTCTGTGAAGTCAGAACAAGATGCTAGGTAAGTACACTACGGATACCCGAGATCAATCCGAGAGTAGTTGCTTTTCAAGACACACTGCTAAGCGTAATTCGGCGGTGACCTTCTGCACTCCAACAAACAGTTCTAGTTTCCTTCTTAAGAAGCAAATGAGTAAGACTGTGCGGTTTTCTTTAAAAATTTCTTTCAATTTGATTCATGCCATGATGGTCTATAGAATCCTCAAAAATAAGCTCATATAAAAAGAAAGATATATGATATCTATTAGTGCTGTCAAATTATTAATCAGCGATTAATCATCATCGCTACAAATAATTTTGTGTTTACATCATGTCTGAAGGTGTATACTCGTGTATATTATTAAGTAATCGTCATAACCCATAACTGACACATGCATTTATCTATAGTTTAGAAGAATATGTTATGTTTATATGAGTAATATATGTATATAATACAATACTACCTATCAGCAGCTAAATGATGATAAGATTTTATATACATGTAAATATTTCTACATATATAAAAATTTCTTGTGTATGTCTATATACATAAAGAAAAATATAAACCTTGCCATGTAACATCATAGCATATAATTATGGTAAATCAAATCTTTTATTTTGGATGTGATTAATACCGTGATTATCAGTTTGACAGCCTATAATATATATATATGATAAGTATATATAATAGACTTATATATATAATATATAGTATATCTAATATATATCTACAAATCTATCCAAGTTTTATGTTATCATATTCAAGTTTCGGACATGTACTTCTGAAGGCTTGGGTGGCGAACATTAATTTTAGCAAAGAACAGCCATTTATATCTATCATCCATTCTACTAGGAAGGCTGTAAAGCACTAAATATGGTGGTCCTCCAGAGGGAGCCAGCAGAGATAACAATCCTTTTAGGATCCTCATCAGTTGCAATTCTTCAGGCTGTAAAACACAGGGCCAAGTGCTTCTTGCATGATAACATGACAATAAGCAGGTTTAAAGAGAGTGAGACAATAACATGAGTAGAATATTATTGATTTCTGATATTGTATTGAAAGGTGGGGGGTTTTTAAAAACCACACATGAACAACGAACTTTGGGTGTGCTTGTATGAGTAGCGGGAAATATAGAATGGAAGACTCGACGTACCGAAGTAAATATTGGTGAGTTGAGTACAGTTTTTTAGTTTTAAATAGTGGTGAAATCCAGTGTCATTTGGGGGCGAGGATGGGCGGAGTTGGTGGTGTGGTTAAGGGAGGGGGTGGGTATTAGGTAGGGGTCAGTGGCAGCTACAGGGTGCCGCGCCTTTCGTATGCGTTTCTATGACGGAGCCAACCTCTTCAGGCACTCCACGCTACACGCGCTAGCAGCCGAAAACCATCTCGTCTTTGGTCTGGTTAAGTGATTTGGGATCGGTGTGCTGCATTGTGGTGGGGTATAGGATAAGGATAATCATAAGAAACATACCGAGTAATATTCATGATGTTTGATATTGGTTATCTGAACAAAAGAATACTTTATTAGAAGTAAAAGTAGCAAAGATATAGCAGGTTTATGAGCCCATTCAAAAACAACTCTTGGGTCATTATTATATGTATTTATTTTTTTATTAGTCGCTCTCGCTCTCCACTCCGAGGCTCGTATTTATTGGTAACCAACACCCCTAAAATTATAACTACAATTGTAAATCATGTTTTCTATGGTGAATATATTTTATAAATGTAATTAAAAGGCGTGAATTTGTCAAGTCCTTCAGGTGGTTCACATGAATCCTAATCAGACAAATTATGTTCGGAGTGCACGGGGTCTGTAATAGTCGGGCATAATCTGTCTAAATAAAAACATGGGGTGTGTTCTTGTGCGGCTGGTTGGCAACATGGGTGTGTGCGGCTTTCTCAGAATTCTGTGAAAACCCTGATGACTGTTAAGTTATTGATTCCCAACGTACGAGAGGTGATTGTGGGTCAATATGGATCCGTCGCCAGTGTTGTCGGTGTTACACGGGTGTGCAAGTGTCAGGTTTCATTCAGCAATTGTTAATGCTATTGCCTTCCTGACAAACTTATTGAGTTCTCTTGTCAATAATACATAATAATAAGAATAAGAATAATAGATAATAATATAATCAATAATAATACATAAGGTAAAAAATAATCTGAGCTGACCCCAACCTTTTGAAAGGAATTGTAGATAAAACAGTATTCACACACACCACGCACCTTGTGGTTTGTTGACTGAAACAGATATAGAATACAGACCAACCAAAGCAGTCG
This sequence comes from Cyprinus carpio, assembly GCF_018340385.1. NCBI lineage: Eukaryota > Metazoa > Chordata > Actinopteri > Cypriniformes > Cyprinidae > Cyprinus > Cyprinus carpio. Next base: position 10,252,093 of record NC_056574.1, on the reverse strand, counting down.
ATAGAGCGTGTTTGATTGAATGTTATGGGCGCGTGGCGTTACGAGGGTGGGTTTGGGGTATTGCGGATCAGGGCTTTTTGTTGGGCTTGTGTTGTTTTGTGTTGTTTTGGTGTGTGATACCGGAACTGAAGGCAAGCTCGAGAGGAGGCTGGAGGTTTTGTTCTTAGCTCGAGCAAATAAGGGGTTGGCCTTTCATAAATAAAGAGGGATTATAAACAGTATTTTCGACTATATATCGTTGACATTTAAAGAGCGAAAAATAGTAACCTTTAAAAAAACAATTTGCAGACCTGATAATCAAAAGTTGAAAAGTCCGTAATTTTCCAGGAAAGTAAACTTGGTTCACGTTAGCATCAACAGTCAGAAACGAATATTCTGTTGTCTCAGGTCTACTAATACTCTAGCTGGTGCCTCTGTAATAATACTCAACGAAAACACACGCATTACTATAAGCTAAAGCAAGGTTTTTCTTTTTTTTTTTTCAATGTATTCAAGAGATAGGTAAAACAAAAAAAAAAAAAAAAAAAAAAAAAAAAAAACAATAGTATCAAACTTTCTGAAGCATCATGGCAGTTTGCATCACTAATTTACAATGCGTACAGCTATTTCCATGCATGCTCAATATCACAAGATTATTGATCATTGATGATCCTGTTTCATTTCCACTCCTTCTCACCAGAAACCCATCAGCATCCTTGGACTGATAATTACAAGGTTTTTTTTTTGTGTTTAATTGCTGGACAAAGGGCTTTTTTTTTTTTTTTTTTTTTTTTTTTTGTTTTTTTTTTAATCTGAGACTGCAACTCAAAGCAGCTAATGTTTTTTCTATCCAATAAAATATGGTGGCCGTGGTCTCATCAAAATAAAGATGTATCAATACATATTTCACTATCCTTCTACATTTAAGCCAACATTTTCAGACCTGATAATCAAATTTTAAAATTCCTTAATATCCAGGAACATTAAACTTGTTCACTTCTCAACAGTCAAAAGAATATTCTGTGTTCTCAGTTCTACGCATAAGCTACTGCCTCTGTTAATAATAATCAAACAGAAAACACCTGCATTACTAAAGCATAATCAAGTTTTTTCTTTTTTTTTTCAATGTATAATCAACAGTTAGTAGCAAACTGTTCTAGCCCAGGAAGTTGCATCACTAATATTAATGTGATACATCATTCCATCAAGTGCTTCAATATCACAAAGATTATTGTATCATTGATGATCCCTGTGTTCATTCACCCTTCTCAACAGAAACCCATCAGCATCCGGGACTGAACTTTCTCTTCGGACATTTTTTTTTACACGAGCATAAGTCGCTTCACAAGATCCAGCACATACAATATATACAAATTTAATCAAAATGCATGATTTTCATTTTTATATAAAGTTTTTATTTTTATTTTATTTTCATATCGATCAATTCACCCGTTCACTGCCACAACTGCATTTAGGAAAATGATGTGGGGATTTTTGCTACTGGTGTATGTCATAAAATCAATGCAGAGACTTTTATTTCAGTTTACCTTTGTTTTCTTTCTTTTTCTTCTGTTTCTTTGTAGAGTTCAAGTTCAATCTCAGCATATGTGGTTCAGGACTCACTTAACCGGCTACAATGAGGAAAAACACTGGTTTAATAACTTGATTTGCTCTGCAAATATCACAGTGATAAAAAATGGATTTAATTTCTAATTTCTTAAGAAATAAACTACTGTGCTTGGGCCCTCCCTCTG